>NW_020230130.1:0-185495 GCF_003227715.2 Harpegnathos saltator
TACTCGTGGGACCAAGAATGGACTCTCAAATATTAAAACAAAAAAACCAGAGCCTTCGGGCTCAGACACGTTCCTTCATGGACGGGCGTAGCAGCCCGTCCATGGATCGACCACCCCTCGTGGGTGATTTTTTATAGGGAAGGGGGGTTTAGAGGTGGAGAGAGTCGCCAGGCGGAAGCCTCCTCCCTCCCCCGGGAGGTTGAGCATGCGGACTCCAGGGGCTAGCCCCCTGGAGGGCCGCCTATTAACGAGGACCGACCACCGTCCTCAAACCGGCCTCTCCCTGACCGCGGGGATGGCGCGGTGAGCCCGCCGGGTAGGCTGACGCGGGCGGCCACCCAACGTGGGAGCACCAAGTCCCTGGTGTCCGCGGGTAAACCGCGGCACCAGGGACCAAAAGACCAGGCCCTCTCTGCTCAAAGCAGGGGGAAGGGAAATCTTCTCCCAAGAGCAAGGGTAGTAAGGAGGGGGCAGATGGGGCTGCGGGAGCGTCGGGGCGAGTCACCGGTCCGGTGATAAGCTCCGACGTAATTCTTTCGCAGGGAAGTAAGATTTGTCTCCAGGGCCTTGGAAGGACTGCTGCGGGACCAAGAGTGGGACCGGGCAGAAGCGGCCCCCTTAGCCAGAACACCGGCGGAGGAGGAAGGAAGAGGATGCGGGAGGCCGCCAACACAAGCGGCAGCTCCTCCGGGAGGGAGTCTCCCGCCCTGGAGCCAGTAAAGAAGGGGCCGGGTCGGCGACCCACCACTGGGGAAGGGGTGGGGGCAAGGAAGAAAAGGGAGATGGAGAGGAAGAAGGAGGAAGAGAGCCAAAGATTGGAGCAGGATGTCCGAATACTCCTCGACACGGGAATGCTGACGTCCCTTGAGGACAAGCGCCCGGTCGAGGAGGTGTTCCGCGATAACGCCACCATCACGCTCCTTAGAGAGGCCAGGGTGACCGAACTGGCCTCGGAAGTGGGTCGAGCCTTGGGCGCGGTTCGATTGGTCGCACGGAGGTCCCGCACGTTGAAGGGGACCTTCGTGGGACTATTGAACCGCGCTGTGGCCACCTCCGAGGCCGTGATGGCCACTCTGCTGGCGCGCACAGCAGAGCAGGACTGCAGAGGAGGAGAGGCCTCCGAGACGAAAAGGGAGGCAGAAGAGCTCCGGATGGAGCTGAAGAAGTTGCGCGTGGAGAATAGGAGGTTGGGCGAGGAGTTGGAGGCTATGAAGGCCTCCACCCTTCTTCCCTCATTGCTCTCCAGGGAAGGAAGTTGACGTACGCGGAGGCGACGGGAGGATCAACGACGTCAACAAGCACGTCGGCAGAGGAGGAAGAAGAGAGGACAAGGAAGGAGGATAGGAGGAGGAAGAAAAAGAAGAGGAGGAGAGAAACCAACCCTTCCCCCCTCCCCCTCCTTCGAAGGGGAAGGATGTGGAAGTGGGGGTGCTCGTGGAGATCCCGTCGTATGACGATAACCCTCCCGAGCACCCCCCTCCACCTACGTGGAGGCCAAGCAAAGCTGAGGAGGAGCTGGACGCCGCCATGGCCGTCTCGGCCCATACTTGCGGCCACGGGGAGGAGTTCCGCCGAATGAGGGCGGAGCTCGATTCCCTAATGGCAGCGAGTGGAGGGGGCCGGGTGGCGGTGGCAACGGCTCCGGCAACGGCCATGACCCAAGTGGACACCCGGGCACCACGGACAACGGCGGACCCGGAGAGATCCAAGGAGGGAAGAAGAAAGGAGAGTCGGAAGAGGCAGAAAAAGAGGAAAAAGGAGAGGGACAAGAAAATGAAGGAGGAAGAGAAAAGGGCCCGGGAGAGCGGGAAGGGAACACCGGCTAGGGAACTCTTAGAAGCGATCCGACGGCCAACCAAACCCCAGCAGGAGCCAGAGGGGACATCTGAGCCCGCGTGGTCCCAAGTGGTGGGAAGGAAGGCGAGACGGGGGGAAGGATGGGACAACCTCCTCCTCCCCTGCCGTCCCCCCACCTAAACAAAAGGAGCCCGGGAGGGGGAAACCGGCAATGGCGACAGGCAGACCAAAGCCGCCGCGTTCGGCGGCCGTCACCATCACGTGCCCCGAAGGTAAATATGAGGAATTTATGATTGAGGCCAGGCGCCGAATCAGGCCGGCGGACCTGGGGATTAAATCTTCCCTGAGGGTCCGCCGGGCCTGAATGGAGCAATGCTCGTGGAGGTGCCTGGCCTCAACGTCGGGGCATCCGCCGACCGGCTTGCGGAGCAACTCCGCAAGCTGGCGGCGGAGAAAGGCCCTGGTTATCGCATCCAGAGACCGGCGAAATTCGCTGCATTGCGATTAGCCGGCCTGGATGCGACGACCCGGGCCGAGGAGGTGACGGCCGCCGTGGCCCTCGCTGGGGGATGCTCGCCGGAGGAAGTTTCCTCTGGCGGGATGAGCATCTCCCAGCGAGGAATAGGTGCGATGGTGGTGCGGTGTCCACTGGCGGCGGCCGCTAAGGTCGCCGCCGCGGAGCGGGTTCCAGTAGGCTGGACCCGCGCCGGGGTGACGGCGCTGCCCGCTCGCGCGACGATATGTTTCCGTTGTTTGGAACGGGGACACGTGCGCGAGCGGTGCATGAGCGCCGTCGACCGCAGTGGTACTTGTTACCGCTGCGGTAACCCCGGCCACCGCGCCAAGGGGTGCACCGCGGCGGTGCGCTGCCTGGTGTGCGCAGAGGCGGGCAGACCCTCTGGTCACAAGATCGGAGGGCCTGCCTGCAAACCCCCTCCCGGGAGGAAAAGGGAGGGAAGGAAGAAAGAGGGAGAGAAGCATAAGGGGAAGGAGACTACTGGCGGGGGGGAGGCCCGAACCCCCACTGCCGGGGGAGAACCGGACCCCACTAAGCCCGAGGAGGGGAAGAGAAAGGCCCCCCCTCCACCGAGGGAAGAAGGAGCTACAAGGGCTCCGACCCCCTCACAGGTGGAAGTCCAGGAGGAAGGTGTGCTCACGGGCAATCTCATCGATCTGGATTGGGAACCGGAGACCATCGAGGACCTAGCACCTTTGCCGAGAAGGAAAAGAAGAGGGGAAAAGGAGGAGGCCCACAGGGACGAAGATGACCCGAAGGTAAGGAGGGTGGAGCCCCCGGGCACACCCCCAACGACTGTAGATAAAAGGGAGTCGGAGGGAGCGCTGCCCCTGACTCCCCTTCTGGTTGGTCCCCCCTCGTACCCCCGAGAGGAGGAGGCCACAAAGGTAGGGACCCCCCATGTCTCCGCGGAGACGCCCGCACTGGAAGCCACCGAGGCCAGAGCCTCCTCCTGTGAGACCGGAACGGCGTTGCCGCCCGGGGTCTCGCAAGAGGAGGTGGAAGTAGGCAGCCCGGAGGAGGCGTGAAAGGCTTAGCCTTCACGCTACTCCGGGCCCTACAGGCCAACCTCGGCCGCGGCGCCCGGGCTCAGGATCTCTGCTTGCAGAGAATGGCTGAGCTGGGCGCCGGGCTGGGGGTGGTTGCCGAGCCGTACTGGGTGCCGGTACCAGGTCCGAACTGGTTCGGCAGCCCGGACGGCTCGGTGGCCATGGTGGCGAACCCTGCGGCGGGGACCCCTCCCTGTACTTTTAGGGAGAACGGGTCCTCGTACGTGGCGGTCGATTGGGGGCCCATCACTGTGGTGGGGGTGTATCTCCCCTACCGCAGGAATAAAGCCGGTCTCGGGGAGCTCGCCCCAGTGAAGAGGGTCCTCGACAGGATCGGGGAATTGGTACGTAGGTGCCATCCCCGGCCTGTCGTGATTGCCGGGGACTTCAACGCCCACTCGGAAGGGTGGGGTTGCAGTCCCCGGCAAAGGGACCCTCGGGGCGAGTCCGTGATCGGCTGGGCAGCGGGGCTGGGCCTCCTGTTAATGAACAGGGCTCAACCAGCACCTGTGTGCGGCCGAGGGGGAGTTCAGTCATAGATTTGACTTGGGCCACCCCCTCGGCCGCTGAGATGTTCCACGAATGGAGGGTGGAGGCGGAGGGCGAATCGCTGTCTGATCATAGACATATAGCGTGGACCCTCCGCCTCCCCAAACCCACACGGGTGCTGGCCCGCTGCCCAGGGGAGGGGAACTTTCCCCTCCCCAAAAGATGGGCCCTTAATCGATTCGATAGGGACAGGTTTCGGGCGGCCGTCCTTGCGGCCACCTGGCACCTAGATGTGGGGCCAGGTGAGTGGGACCCCAGTCCCGCGGACGGGGCTGGGGAAATAGTGGGCATCGTGGCGTCGGCATGCGACGTCGCGATGCCCCAATCCCACCCCCGCCGGCGCCCGCCGCGGGCCATGTACTGGTGGACGGAGGAGCTGGAGACACTCCGGGACTCCTCCGTCCGAGCCAGACGGTTGTATTACCGGGCCCGGCGACGAGGCGAGGATGCCGCGAGGACAAGAGAGGGCTACCTGCAAGCCAGGAAAGCCCTCAAGGTCGCCATCGTCGAGGCCAAGCGAGCGGCCTGGGAGCAGATGGTGAGCTCCCTGGACGACGATCCATGGGGGCGCCCATACAAAAAGGTCATGGGAAAGATCCGTCCATGGGCGCCCCCACCAACGGAGTCGTTGGACCGCCAGACCCTCGAGGGGTTCCTGGACGCCCTCTTTCCGAGGGCAGAAGGGGGCCCCCCCATGATCCCGACCCCCCCCGTTGGGGGAGGGTGATTGGGACGAGGGTCTGGTGGTAAGTCCAGAGGAGCTCACTGCGGCCAGGAAAAGGCTCGGGGCCAAGGGGAAAGCCCCTGGCCCCGACGGAATTCCTGGCCGGGCCTGGGCCCTCGCCCTCGGCGAGGGAAACCTGTCCGAAGCCACACGCAGGGTTTTCAGCGGGTGTCTGAGGGAGGGGGTATTCCCCCCAGAGTGGAGGAGGGCCAGACTGGTCCTCCTCCCCAAGGAGGGCAAAGCACCCGGGAGTGCGTCGGCCTATAGGCCGATATGCCTGCTGGACGAGGCGGGCAAGATGCTGGAGCGCATCGTTGCCGACCGCCTCGTCCAGCACCTGTCCTCGAAGGGGCCGGACCTCCACGAGCGCCAGTACGGGTTTAGGCCCGGAAGGTCAACACTGGATGCTATTCAGTGCTTCCGGGACCTGACCCGGGCGGTCGTGGAGGAGGAGGGCGGGGTGTTGTTGGCAGTGTCGTTAGATATAACGAACGCCTTCAACACCCTGCCCTGGCCGGAGATTGGACGGGCCCTCGAACACCACGGGGTGCCCGTCTATCTCCGGCGAATCCTACGGCCTACTTCGGGGGCAGGGACCTCGCCTTCCCAGTGGAGGGCGGGGTCCAAGGCCGGCGCGCTATGGAGCGCGGTGTTCCGCAGGGGTCGGTTCTCGGCCCCCTGCTATGGAACATCGCGTTCGACCGGGTGCTGCGCACTCCGCTTCCCCTCGGTTGCCACGTCGTCTGCTACGCAGACGACACGTTAGTGGTAGCCGGGGGGGAGAGCTGGGGGGAAGCCCGCCTCCGCGCGGAGACGGCATTGGTGTCAGTGGTGAGTACCATCAGAGACCTGGGTCTCAAGGTGGCGCCCCAAAAGACCCAGGCCGTGTTCTTTCACGGCCGGGGTCGGAGGGTGCCGCCAGGGACCCGGGTACTCGTAGATGGAGTCCACGTCCGCGTCGGGCCGACGATGAGATATCTCGGCCTGACGCTGGACAGCCGGTGGAGCTTCGGACCCCACTTTGGGGAACTGGCCCCCAGGGTGCACAAGGCAGGACTGGCGGTGGCCAGCCTGACGCGCACCCAAGGGGGCCCAGGATGGAGAGCTCGCCGCCTGTACGTCACGGCGGTGCTCTCGATCGCCCTGTACGGGGCGCCCATCTGGGCGCCACAGCTGGGGGCCTGCCGCAGAGGCAAGTGCGCACTGCGGCAGGCCCTGAGACCCGTGCTCATCAGGGCGATTCGGGGTACCGGACCGTGTCGTACATGGCGGCGACCACCCTGGCCGGCGTCCCCCCTGTGGAGCTCCTAGCCGAGGAGCGGCATCTCCTTTATTGGAGGGTAAAGAGGCTTCACAGGGAGGGAAGAATGTCGGCCAGGGCCCTAAGGGGTCTGAAGCTCCAAGCCGAGGCCCGGACCCGGGAGAGGTGGGAGGACTTATTGTCCGACCCCCGGGGTCCCGGGCCAGCGACGGCAGCGGCTGTCCGCCCCTGCCTGTCCGAATTGACAGGCAGGAGGGGACGTGGACTATCCTTCCGCCTGGCGCAGGTGCTGACCGGGCACGGGTGCTTCGGTCGGTACCTGTGCCGGATAAGGAAGGAGCTCACCACTCGATGCCACCACTGCCCTGCGGCGGAAGACACGGCGCACCACACCCTGGTCGCGTGCCCAGCATGGGCCGGGGAGCGCCATGTCCTCTGCGGGGCGGTGGGATGCCGAGAGGGGGAGCTCTCGCTCCCGCACATGGTCAAAGCCATGTGCGGGAGCGAGGAGGCGTGGACAGCGGCGGTCTCCTTCTGTGAGACAGTAATGTCCCAGAAGGAGACCGCCGAGTGGGGGCGAAGACAGTACGGGGGCTGCGGGGAGCAGCTCCCGGGCGGACAACGCCCCCAGGGGGACGAGGGACGCGACAGCGGGCCCGGGGCAGCGCCGGCCGAGGGGGGATCACAGACCCGCGAGGGTAGGGAGTCCCCGCGGCCGCCACGGGCCCGCCACCGGTCGCAAGGGGGGGAGTAGGGTGGTGAGACGCCTTCCCTACCTTCCCCCCCGAGCGACCGGACAAGTAGGGACAGGAGGGAGCAGTGCCCCGGTTGGGGCCGGGCCCGCTCCCCTACAAATCCTCCCCACCCTGACTAGCAGGGAGGGGGGGTAAGGAGGGAGGGCGGATGTCCTCTTCCTCCTTGACAGGAGACACCAGAAGGCCAACCGGCGGGGAGTAACCCTCGTCGGGGACCGCGCCCTGGATTCCCTTCGTGGAACAGGGCGCGGTACACAGATGGCGAGGGGCTCCCGGAAGGGAGCCCTGGGGCTGGGGGGTTGGGGAGGGAATACGGGAGTAGTTCCCCCGACTCCCCTCCTCACGGTCCGACAGGTAGACATCCCGCAGGGGTTTTAGTCGGTAAGAGTCCGACATAACCCCCTTCCCCCCCAAGGGGAGGGGGTATCCATGATGGATTTCCCCTGCGTGACCAAAAAAAAAAAAAAAAAGCTGTGAACATGGAAATAATTAACGTGCATTATAGTCACATTTTGCTCTATTATTTTAAAAAAGGTAGATAAGCTGCGGATGCTCATAAAAAGATATGCCGTATGTATGGAGATGATGTCTTAACAGAACGCATATGCCAAAAGTGGTATGCCAATTTCCGTTCTGGAGATTTCGACATCAATGATGCGCCCCGTTCCGGTCGTCCGACCGAGATTAGTTCAAGTGACATTAACGCTATAATCGAAGTAAAGCCATCCCAATCGATACGAGAGATTGTTATGACATTGAATATATCCCACACAAGCGTAGAAAAACATTTGCTCCAGCTGGGATACGTTTCTCGGCTTAATGTTTGGGTGCAGCATTAATTAACCGAAGCTAACTTAACCACACGCATATCCATTTGCGATTCGCTACGGAAACGCCAAGAAAACGATCCATTTTTTAAACAAATGGTGACGGGTGACGAAAAATGGGTCGTCTATGATAATGTAACGCGTAAAAGATCATGGAGGCACAGCAGCGAGCCACCGCAAACAATCTCGAATGCGGGATTGCATCCGAAGAAAATAATGTTCTCTATATGATGGGATTTTGAGGGTGTCATCTATTACGAACTGTTACCGTCAAGCAAAACGATTGATTCAGCTGTATACTGTTCGTAATTGACGAAATTGAACCCAGCAATCCGCACAAAACGTCCAGAATTGGCAAATTGCAAGGGGTCGTTTTCCACCACGACAACGCCAGACCTCATAACGTCATTGACAACTCGGAACAAATTGCTCCAGCTTGGCTGGGATGTTTTGCCTCATTCTCCGTATTCACCGGATTTTGCCCCTTCCGATTATCATTTACTCCTGTCGCTGCAGAATTTTATGAACTGGAAAACCTTCAAGAATGAAGAGGCCGTTAAAAACCACCTGGATTCGTTTTTCGCCGATAAGCTCAGACGTTTACGAACGCGGCATAATGAAGTTGGTGGAAAGATGGCTAGAGGTCATCGATAAAGATAGCCAATATATATTAGGTGCGTAACTAAGTTTCCGGGTTTTTTTGATCAATGAAAAATGGAAAATTTCAAGAGATGTACAAAAAATGGTTTATTTAAAGTATCATCCCTCGCTAGCTACAAATTTTTGCCATCTCTCTGGCAATACATGAATACCGCGACGATAAAACGACGCGTCTTTGGACCGAAACCATTCATCCAACCAATTTTGCATTTCTTCGAAATTGGTCAAGTGTTACCCAGCCAAGCCATGTGCCATCGACCGGAACAAGTGATAATCGGAAGGGGCCAAGTCTGGCAAATACGGCGGGTGTGGTAGCAGATCCCATTTCAGCGTTTTGATGCTGTCCTCGACGATGGAAGTGCGACGGCACGGAGTGTTGTCGTGCTGCAATATCACTCGTTCGTGTCTCGTGTCCCATTTTGGCCGTTTTTCGAGCAATGCATGGTTCAAATTGATCAGTTGTTATCGGTAGCGATGCCCATTGACAGTTTCGCCCGGTTTCAGCAGCTTATAGTACACGATTCCTTTCTGGTCCCACCAAACGCAGAGCATTGTCTTCTTTCCGAAGCGATTTCCGAAGTGGCCGTGCCGTCGATGTTGATGCTTCGCCAGATGAAAGCCACGTTCTGCGTTTGGGATTCTCGAAATATATCCACTTCTCATCGCCAGTAACAATTCGATGCAGGAAACTCTTTCTTTCATGCCGCAAAATTTCGGAAGTGGCTCTTCGATTTTCCATCTGTCTCTCAGTCAACTCATGTGGCAGTCAACCCATTTTCCTTCCTTTTAAATTTTTCCCATGGCATGTAAACGTTTGGAAATACCTTGGCGAGTCATGTTTAATGCCTCCGCAAGTTGATCTTGTGTTTGCGTATCATCTTCATCCAATAATGCTTGCAGATCGGCGTCCTCAATTGTTTTTGGTCTTCCGGAGCGCTCCTTGTCCTCAGTGTCGAAATCGCTACTTCTGAAGCGTTTAAACCAATCTTCACAGGTATTTTTCGATGGTACATGTTCGCCGTAGGCCTCTTCAAGTAAACGACGTGCTTCAGCTGCACTTTTTTTCAAGTTAAAGCAGAAAAGCAAAGCTTCCCGCAAATACTGTTTATTTCGCACAAAACTCGACATCTTCGTTGTTAGAAAAAATATTTTTGCGTTGTGATATGTGTTGATATTGCGAATGGTTATTGTTAACAGATGTCCAAGCTATAAAAAAACACAACTTTAGACATATATGTCGACTACATGTGTCGTTAGCGCCATCTATGTGTGAAACCCGGAAACTTAGTTGCGCACCTAGTAATTGATTAAAATTTATCTTGTGTATTAAAAAATTATATTTTATTCTACTCTAAAAAACCGAACGAACTTATTTGCCAACCCAATATTTTCCCTCACTTGCTACAACTTTGGATCATTTTTCAAATAATAAATGCATTTCTCGATTGAAGAATCACACATTTTTCGATGAAATAAATTCGTTGAACTATTTTCATATTTCAATCTTATTTCTAAATTGCACACCGCAGAAATAATTCTGTATTGACCGAAATAGGTAAAAGTCTGAAGGGGTAAGATTTGAACCATATGCTGGGTGTGATAGAACTTGCCACTCAAGTTCCAATAAAGTATTCTTAGTCGCAGGAATAACATGTGGCCAAGCGTTGTTACGGAGTATGACTTTTCGATTTCTTTTT
Source organism: Harpegnathos saltator (assembly GCF_003227715.2). Taxonomy (NCBI): domain Eukaryota; kingdom Metazoa; phylum Arthropoda; class Insecta; order Hymenoptera; family Formicidae; genus Harpegnathos; species Harpegnathos saltator. The sequence goes on from NW_020230130.1 coordinate 9,837, forward strand.
CCTGTCTACAGTCTTCTTTCCTGAATTTCTTCATTCAACCGGAACAACTGGCAAGTATAGATAGCACTTTGCAGTAATTGTTTAACCAGGTTTGCGCAGTTCATAATAGAATATTCTCTTTTGGCCCGACCAAATGCAGAGGAATCTTATGTAAGTGAACATTTGTGCTTTGATGTTGAAATAGAAGGTTGCCCTGGAACCTAATCACTTCTTTTTATGTTTAGGGCTATCATAATTAATTTATTTTTCATTTCCAGTTATTTCTAGTTATTTTCCATAAAAAAATCTTTCTTTTTTGTCGAGCAAACAGTGAGATGCGGGTATTAAGCAGATTGAAAATAGCTTGTTTCGATAGTTGATGTGGGTCCCACTTTCCTTTTCGATCTTTCCCAATATATGTAAGCGTCGAAGTACTGTTGCGTGATTAACGGCAAGCTGTTTTGCAAGCTCCATAGACGATTGAGCTACATTTTCAATAAGTAGAACTTTCAAATCCTCATCTTTCATCTCTTGGGGTCGCCCAGAGCGAAGTATGTCATTAACATCGAAATTTCCACTTCGAAACCTTTGGAACCAGAGTTGGCATGTGCTTTCAAATATAGTATGTTGATCATAGGTTTCGCAAATAATTCTGCTCGTTTCAGCGGTACTTTTTCCGCGATGAAAATAATGCAGCATGCAATGTCAAAAATGTAATACCTTTCGATCTCTATTTTCAATTAAATTAAAAATGTGTTTAAGTAAACAAATATGAAGTTTGCGCATTCAGATTACATCGCCATCCAAACATTACCCCAGGAACTTATGCACAGATCTAATACTTCTCCAATCATCCATCTCGGCACGCGCTCACTTCTCAAATTTCTGTAATTAATAATTCCATAAGTATTGGAAATCTTGTAAAATGGTATGGGACTTTTGCGTTCGCTTCGACCCACTCTATGTCTTCACGAGAAATTGTTCAGATAGTCTAAAACACCCTGTATATGCTGTGTAATGTACGAAAAACTCAACATTGAGCCGCCGTACTTTAGAAACTGTTCATTACCGGACTTTGGGCCCATTGATTCTACTACATTAAAAACTATCATACAGCAAATCTACAAAAAATTTAGCCAAAAGCAATTTTCTATAAAGATTTTGCGGAGTCTTTTACACTTATGTTTTTATTTTGTGTAATGCGTTTTATACTATATGAATAAAACTAATTTGTTTTCTCGTAATATGAGAAAATATGTACAAGCAGTTATGAAGCATAACACAAGTAATAAGAAATAACATTACCTAGCGATACATAAATATTCACATAAGGCGGCACCTATAGCACGACGCTATTATGTTGTTTTCTAAAAATTTAATCATGACTACTTTCTTATATTATTTATGGACGAAATTGATGTCCAATGCTCTTCAATTTTGATTCTTACAAAAAACTTAAAAATTTGGAGAGTTAACATGGAAAGAGGGGGGAATAAAAATTTTTGCATTTTTTTATTTGAATAAACCATTTCAATGAGTATAAATTACTCTACTTTTATATGAAATATTTTTTTCATATATCTTATAGTTCAGCAAATGTTTGCGAAAAATAAACGATTCTGTTTTATGAGTCAAATTATTTCTACTTCTAACTATTAATATACGCTACTAAAAATATGAGTCTAGTATTTTTTAATGCTCTACAAGGTATTCAAAGTAAAAATCGGTGAAGGATAGTTCCAATACTTTCTTTGTTAACTTATCAAGTCCTGAACGAACGCTTTTTCGTGGTTTTTTTCAAGGGCTTTCTTCTCTACAAAACCGACTCTGCAAAAATTCCAGAACAATCATTTCTGACGTAAAATTGTCTCAATCTTCACAATTTGTCAACCGAATTTTTCAAAACTGCGATCCGAAAAATTATGTTTACTTATTTAAAAAGAAAACGGATTTTTTTCACTCAGGTATTTTTTTATCGATATTTCCACATCGAAATCGGATGAGGATATCTTTGGGGAGTGAAAATCTTACGTCCATAGATCCTGAACTTTAAAATGTATGGGTGAGTATTTTGAAATTCAAGATGGTGATATTCAATATGGCGGCTCAAAGCCGAAAATTTTGTTATTTTCGATTCTTCTGAGCACAACAATTTCCTTTGATGAATGACCCATGAAAATTGGTCCATTGATGTTTCTTGGGTGGCTAATTACAAATGTGATATAAGATTTCCCGAATCCAAGGCTGACGCAATATGGCGGACGAAAATTCTCAAAATTCTTCCATTTTTATGGAAGTTTATATATAGGGGTTTTTTGGACATTCTTATTTTTACTTGGAATAACTCAGCGATTTTTGTCTATACTGGATATTACAATAAATGTATATTCTATGTGAAAAAATAAACAGAATACGTTTCTTAGCCATCAAAATATTTTGCTGTTGCTCTGCTCTCACCACTTGGAGGTCTAACGTAAAATAGAGAATCTTTGTTCTTTGTGCTTTTTTTATAATTTTGTTTTTTCATTTTTAGAATTTTAATCTTTTTTTGTTTATTTTTCACATAGAACATATACATTTATTTGGTGCAGGTGCTGACCGGGCATGGGTGCTTCGGTCAGTACCTGCACCGGATCGTGAAGGAGCCCATCGCTCGATGCCACCACTGCCCGGCGCCAGAGGGTACCGCGCACCATACGCTGGTCTCCTGCCCAGCATGGGACCGGCAGCGCGATGTCCTGGCCCGGGCGGTGGGCTGCGACGTGGAGGCCCTCTCGCTCCCGCATATGGTCAAGGCCATGTGTGGGAGCGAGGAGGCATGGGGGTGGCGGTCTCCTTCTGCAAGGATGTTAGAAGGAGGCCGCCGAATGGAAGCATCGTCCCGGTGCCCGCCGTAGGGCGCGGCGGAGGCGACGCTCCCCGGGGGTGGGAAGCGAGCCCGAGGTGGCGCCAGCCGAGGAGCCGCCACCGATTCGTCGGGGGCCTCCTCGGCCGCCTCGGGCCAGTCTTCAAACGCGAGGGGGGGCGAAGGGGGTGAAACACACCCGCTTCCCCCCCTAAGCGTTGATTGGGTAGGGACTGAAGAAGAAGGGGAGTGGAGGCCTGATTAAGGTTGGGCCCGCCCCCCTTGATGAGCAAGGATGCTTGGAGGGAGGGTGGGTATCCCCCCTCCAGTAAATATAACCAGTAGGCCAACCCGGCCGAGCAACCGGCCGGGGGACCGCGCCCCTAATTCCCTTTATGAGAAGGGGCGCGGTACATGGGCGTAGGGCTCTTCTAATGAGCCTTGGGGCCGGGATATCGGGGAGGGAATACGGGAGTAGTTCCCCTGACTCCCCCCACCACGGTCCGAGAGGTAGATACCCTGGTGGGGTTTTAGCCGGTAAGAGTCCGGCATAACCCCCGCCCTCCCTAAGGGGCAGGGGTATCTATGATTGATTTCCCCACTGTTATAAAAAAAGAAAAAAGAAAAATATACATTTATTGTGATATCCGGTGTAGACTAGAAATCGTTGAATTATTTCAAGTAAAAATAAGAATGCCGGTGACCCAAGAAACCCCTATAAATAAATTTCCATAAAAATTAAGAAATTTTGAGAATTCTTGTCCACCATATTGGATGCATTATTTTGAATTTTGGAAATTTCATTGTGTAAACGTAATTAGCGATCTAAAAAACTCTTATATATAATTTTTTATAAAAACTGAAGAATTTTAAGAAATTTCGTCCGCCATGTTGGGTCTGCCATTTTGGATTCGGGAAATCTGATAACAAATTTGTAATTGGCACTCAAGAAACCTCAATGGACCAATTTTCATGGGGAATTATTTATCAAAAGAGATTGTTGACTTCGGAAGAATCGAAGATAACAAAATTTTAGGCTTAGAGTCGTCATATTGGATGTCGCTATCTTGAATTTCAAAATACTCACCCATATATTTTGAAGTTGAGGGTCTATGGAAACAAGATTTTCACTCCCCAGAGATATCCTCATCCAATTTCGATGCGGAAATATCGATAGAAAAAATACTTGAGTGAAAAATATCCGTTTTTTTAAATAAGTAAATATAACTTTCTTGGGTCACAGTTTTGAAAAATTCCGTTGACAGATTATGAAAATTGAGATAATTTTATATCAGAAATGATTGTTCTGGAATTTTTGCAAAATTGAGTTTGTAAAAAAGAAAGCCCCTGAAAAAAGCCTAAAAAAAGTGACCGTTCGGGACTTTATAGGTTAAATAATAAAATAAAATATACCGATTTGTTCGTTTTTTTAACTTTAGTTTTCACTGAGAAAGAAAACAAGTGCATCAGTATTGTTTCGTTGTTATCACATTATTTTGCTCAGCAGAGAGATTTTAAAGAATTGATAGAGCTTACGGTTGTAACGAAAGTAGTTATAACAAAAGCGAATGCGAAAATGAAAGAAAAAAAATTGTTTGCGGGAGCGAAAGCGAATGCGAATGCGAAAGCGAAAGATCTTGTTTCTCTCTATTGAATGACGCAAATAAGTAAATTAGTAACTTCTCAAACAATTGTCTTAATACAATGTCTAAAATCGGGATATAAGACTTCTTTAAGACGTCTCTAAGAAGTCTTAAAGACGTTTTATACAACGACATCTTAAATTCCATTCCCACTTCATCATAAAAGTACCAAATAAAACTGGATTTTGGTTACATTGTATTGTTATTACTTATCACTTATTACACTTAGTTATTTAATTATTATAATTTATATCACACAGAAGTTTACTTGCACATTTGTTTTCAATAAACACGTTTAACCTCTAAGGTCTAAAGTGTTTCTAAACCGGCAAATCAATGAATGACACATATACTGTACTTCCTAGCCATCCAGTGTGCCTTCAGCAAAGTTGTGAATCCCGCGAGCTAGACAAAATCTTTCCCTAAAACTTTCACATAATTAGTTGCGATAGCGAAAGCGAAAATGAAAATCTAAAATGATGCGAAAGTCTCACTTTCGCATATGCGAAAGCAAATATTTGTTACAACCCTAGAGCTGAGCAACTTTTTGTTCAATATAATCGATGTCAGTACAGTGAATAACACAACGGCTTTAAATAGTGGAAATTTAACTTTATGCAAACTAATCACATCTCAGAGGCAGCAGAAGAAAATATGTTTCGATCCTATATAACGCGTTAGTCCAGAAATTTTGATTGACGTGCCCTCTGTATTTCGTTACATATTTTACAGTGATAATATTGAACGTTACATTTTAAACATATACGCTGAATTATGGTCGTTCCTGTGATATCTTCCATTGATACTTGTATATTTATCTACGTTGATACTCAAGCAACGTGGTCGCGACTGGTAAAGAAGTCCTCACCTTCTTTTTTAGACATCTTGACACCTGCTTCGGCCACAAACCTAGAAAAGTAGAGTAATTGTCTTTTAAAATTTTTCTTTTATCGAGATCGGTCTGTTTTAATTTTGCTAGTAATATACTACTTAAAACAATTAGGGGAGCGCTTTAAAACTTACAAAATTTGATGATTTTTAAAAAGCCATATTTCAGCTTGGGGAGGTCGTAGAACAATGTTCCAGGACGCATTTTAACGGGTGAAGCCTCGAATTTAAAGAGGCTAAGGTTTCATTATTCGTCTCATAAAACTGTTTTTCTTGTGAAACCCAAAATCAGATCATGAAAAAATTGTGGAAGTTTCATGACTTTGTAGCTATACACGAATAAAGCAGGGATGGAAATAAAAATGACACCACATTCGCTTTGAAGTGGGAAACTTCCCGTTTAAAACGCCGCAAGGAACATTGTTCTATCATACCTTGGAGCCGAGTTGTCGCATTTCAAAGTCATCTCTGCATTTTGCAAGATTTTTAGCAACACTGCTGGCATTCACGTTATCCGATGGCACCACAGGGAGATTGCTAGGTCGGATTTTGCACATCATGTGTATGGTATATGTATATGTTAATATGAAGTGTGCGTGATGTGTGTGTGTGTGTGTGTGTGTGTGTGTGTGTGTGTGTGTGTGTGTGTGTGTGTGTCAGCAGAGATAAGAACCCTCTTCTATTAAAGCGATTACTTGCGCTACTTCATGTTCGCTAAGATGTCTCATTTTTATGTATGCAAATGTATGTAAATTGTACTACTTAAGGTCAATTACCTGACCTGAAAACACATTTAACAAATAAAAGGAAGCTTTTACTCTAGTAAACTTGCATCATATCAACTCGCAAATCTGTAATAGACTCTGACGCGAGAAACATAATTTATGTATCTATATTGTATGTATACATGTGTAAAAATGAGATCTTAGCGAAAAAATGAAGTAGCGCAAGTAATCGCTTTAATGGAATGGTAAATCTCAGCGTTGTCAGATACGTTGTCAGATTTAATGTGAGTCGATCTGTCGTAGTTCGTGCTTGGGCACGCTACCAAGAGACTGGGAGCTATCAACGAAGAAGAGGCCAGGGTCGTAGGCGTGTGACATCTATTCGGGAGGACTGTCAAATTCTTAACACGACTCTAAGAGAGTGTACAGTAACTACATGCTAATTACATCAGAGCCAATTTGTTTCCAAATCAGTCCATATGTGATCAGACCATTCGAAATCGCTTTAGAGAAGCTGACCTTAAATCGGGTAACAGAGTGCGTGTTCCAATGTTAACGGTTATTCATCGAGGTGTTCGTTTCGAATATGCCAGAGCTCATGTCATCTAAATTCAGAGGCAGTGGAGTCAAGTTCTCTTTACGAATCTCTTTTGCCACTTTAATAATGATAGACGAATTCGTGTTCGGCATTGACGTGGAGAAAGATTCGATCGTGTCTGTGTCGCACCAGTTCGAGCGTTTAATGGAGGCTTGGTGATGGTTTGGGCAGGAGTCAGTACAACGCAACGGACGAACTTAGTGGTGATACCTCCTCCAGGCATGACAGCAGTCTGATACATCAATGAGATTTTGCGTCCACATGTTTTACCATTTCAGGAAAGAATTGGAGATCAATTTATCTTGATACACGACAACGCTCGTCCACATACCGCCGCGCTGACAAGGGAAATTTTGCAGAACCGCGACATCACTGTTCTTGATCACCCAGCGATGAGCCCAGACTTGAATCCCATAGAACACATTTGGGATTTGATGGATCGTGAGTTAAGAAATCGCCCAAGACAGCCAACAATTTTAGCTGAATTGGAAAACGTCCTTCAGGAGATCTGGCAGGAAATCCCTCAAGGTGAAATCGGTAGGTACATTAATATGAGAAATAGACTAAATGAGGTGATTAACCGAAGAGGCGGCAGCACCTCATTTTAAATTAATAGTACAAATGCGCGCGCGCACGCGCACACACACACACACATGCACACGCATACGCACACGCATACACGCACACACGCACATACGCACACACACACACACACACGCGCGCGCACACACACACACACACACACACACACACACACACACACACATATACACATGCACATTTCATATTAACGTACACATACACCATACACATGATGTACAAAATCCAACCGAGCAATCTCCCTATGGTGCACATCGGATAACGTGAATACCGGCGGTATTGCTAAAAATTTTGCAAAATGTAGAGGTGAATTTGAAATGCGACAACTCGGTTCTAAATTATGATAGAACAATGTTCCTTGCGGTGTTTTAAAGGCGAAATTTCTCACTTCAAAGCGAATGTGGTGCCATTTTATTTCCATCCCTACTTTATTCGTAGTAGTATAGCTATAAAATCATATAATTTCTACAATTTTTTCACGACTTGATTTTGGGCCTCGCAAAAAAACCAATTCGATGAGATGAATAATAAAATCTTAACCTTTTTAAAGTCGAGGCTTCACCCGTTAAAATGCGCCCTGGAACATCGTTCTACCATCGACCTCCCCAAGCGGAAATATGGCTTCTTAAAAGCCATCAAAGTTTGCAAGTTTTAAAGCGCTCCCCTAATTGTTTGAGTAGTATACAGGGTGTATCAAAAGTCTGGAAACGGTCGAATATTTCATAAACTATGCATTTTAGAAAGAAATATTTCAGATAAAAATTATTTGGTTCGTAAGGGGACATAAGATGTCATTTGATTGATCTTGAGTGGACGTTCTAAGGTCATACAGAGTTCAACTTTGTTTTTTTAAATAAAATCTCCTATTTTTCATTACATATTTTTGTAGCTTATCTCGAGAGCTTTCCAAAACACTATAAATAAGTTATGTTTTATTGAGTATTTTCCGAGTTATGGGGCTTAAAAGTTACAATACCGCCGGCATTAGCCAAGGTGTACCTGTATCGCGTGGAGGTTGCACGATCGGATTTACACCTCTTGTATATGTATGTGTGTGTGTCACAGCAGAGATAAGCAGCTACTTGTTCAAAGGATCTAACGTGGCCACCGTATCCTCGCATCATTCGCAGTAACTTTTTTTGAAAATAATCGACAGAAGATTGAATGAATGCAAACCGTAGACTAGAGGAAGATTCAAATATCGAAATTATTATACTTTTTATAGTTTTTTTCCAATAAAATTCTTGCTACATTAATCGTTCTAATTTGACCTGTAGTCGAGCGTTTTCCTATCCTGGATATATTCAACTCTTCGTATTACGATATACTATCAAGCAACTGAGTGAAATTTCAGTGGCATCCAGAATGGTATTGTCTGAAAGAGAAAGAATTATTTTGATGATGCGAGGATATGGTGACTGCGTTAGATCCTATGAAGTAGCTGCTTTATTTAACAATACTTATCCAGATCGTGAACTGATTTCGAAGTCTACAGTTCAGAAAACGGTTAAACGATTTGATGAAACAGGATCTGTCAAGGACCGACAATGCACTGGCAGATCAAAATTAGCGACAAACTTGGATAAAAGTTTCGAAGTGATGCAAACATTCGTCGAAAATCCTCATTCTACTTTGAGGAAGGCAGCACAGGCACATGAGATTAGTACAATGTCCATTCAGCGTATTTTAGTGAAAGAGAAATGGCATTTTTTCAAAATTAAAATCACTCAGGAGCTACCGGAAGATGATTTTGATCGAAGAAATGAATTCTGCGATGAAATGATGTGTCGATACGATGATAATAATAACTTTTTCGATCACATAATTTTTTCCGATGAAGCTTCTTTTGAATTGAATGGAGCGGTAAATCAGCATAATTGCCGATATTAGAGTGATGAAAATCCTCACTGGATACATGATATCTGCACGCAGTATCCCCAAAAACTTAACGTTTGGGCGAGTTTTTGCGAACGTGATATTGTCGGACCATTCTTCATTAATGGGGATTTAAACGCGGCGATCTATCAGAAGCTATTGCAAAATGAAGTCATACCCGCTCTTGAAAATATGTTTGATGGGAACATAGAAAACATTTGGTTCCAACAAGATGGTGCAGGCTCACACTATGCAGTAGCAATACGGCAATTTTTGGATGATACTTTTCCAAATCGATAGATAGGAAGACGTGGTCAAATAGAATGGCCAGCTAGATCACCAGATTTTTCTCCTGTCGATTATTTTTTTTGGGGATATCTTAAAAACAATGTATACGAAACAAAACCTGCCAACCTTGTGGATCTTAGGGAATGTATAATACACCAAGTCGATCTTATCTTGGCAGAGGTGAGACGAAATGTTTTAAATAATTGTTATCTACGGCTAGGCCATTGTCAAGCAGCAGATGGAGGTCAATTTGAACACTTACTCAATTAAACCACACAGCTCTACACACACGCATACACAGACGCACGCACACATGCACCCACGCGCATAAACACATACGCACACACACAGCAAAGAGAGTTTTGGAGTCATTAAATACTACGGGAGTGATGAACTTTGGGGTCCTTATCTTTGCTGTGACACATACACACATACGAGGGTAGTCCCAGAAGTACCTGACCTAACAAAGAAAACACAAAAAATTTGGGAAAAACTATCTTTATTTCTCTACATAGTCTCCTTTTAGCTCAATACACTTTTCCCAGCGATGTTTAATAGCTTCGATATCCTGTTTACCAGGTGTGTCGGTAATTCCTTTCCGGTTTTTTCGCTAAAGAAAACACGTTATTTACAATGGATAGTTAAAATATATTTATTTAAAATATTGGCCATTTGATTCTATACATTTTGCCCATCTCTCAGGCAATTTATGGATGCCATTCCAAAAGAACTGTTTCTCCTTTAAGCTAAACCATTCATCGAGCCATTTTTTAACTTCTTCGAAATCGGCGAAGTACTGCTCTGCAAGCGCGTGCCCCATCGATGCGAAAAGGTGGTAGTCGGATGGAGCCAGGTCTGGAGAGTACAGCGGGTGCGATAAAACTTCCCATCCAAGTGATTTCAACACTTCTTTGACTGGTTTTGCTGTATGAGACGGCGCGTTGTCATGCTACAAAATCATCTTATCATGTCTTTGAGCATATTGTGGACGTTTTTCAATCAATGCACAGTTCAAATTGATCATTTGTTGGTGGTAGCGATCAGTATTAACTGTTTCTCCAGGTTTCAACAGTTCATAATATACAACACCAACCTGGTCCCACCAGACACAGAGCATGGTCTTGCGACCAAAGCGATTTGGCCTTGCAATCGATGAGCCGCCTTCGCCAGGTGATAACCATGATTTTTTTCTCTTGGGATTTTCGAAATAAATCCATTTTTCATCACCCGTTACTATTCGATGCAGAAATGACTTCCTTTCATACCTTTGAAGCAGCATTTCACTGATGATTTTTCGATTTTCCAATTGCCTGTCATTCAATTCATGTGGCACCCATCTTCCCATCTTTTGGATCTTTCCCATCGTTTATAATCGTTCACAAATTGCTACTCGGCTCACATTCAACTTTTCTGCCAATTGTTTTTGAGTTTGTGTTGGGTCTTCATCCAATAACTCCTGCAATTCCGCATCTTCAAACGTTTTCGGCCTACCAGGACGTTTTTTGTCTTGAACGTTGAAATCACCACATTTGAATTGTCGAAACCACGTTTCACATGTTCTTATGGTTGGAGCATGCTCACCGTAAGTCTTTACCAGCAAACGATGACTTTCAGCGGCTTTTTTCTTTTGATTAAACAAGAAAAGTAATGCGTGCCGCAAATGCACGTTTCCAGGCACAAAACTCGACATTTTCAAAAAATTATTAATCTATAACGCTGTTATTTTGGCGGAACGTAACTTGTATAGTTTTGAGGTTAATGTCAGTAGAATAAAATGACATATGTATCAAATCATAACATTGCATACTTATGGCTAGTGACATCTGTTACAAAAACCGGAAAGTAATTACCGACATACCTGGTATAGTGGGAATCGTCGAGCTCCTCAAATAGCCATCAACCGCAGACTTCACCTCTTCATTGTTGGCAAATCTTTTACCACCGAGCCATTTCTTCAAGTTTGGAAACAGAAAATAATCCGAGGGGGCTAAATCTGGCGAATAGGGTGCGTGAGGAAGCAATTCGAACTTTAACTCATTGATTTTGGCCATCGCGATAACGGATGTGTGAACTGGTGCATTGTCTTGATGAAACAAAACTTTCTTTTACGTCAAATGCGGCCGTCTTTTCTTGATTTCATCACTCAAACGCTGCAATAAGTTCACATAATACTCGCCGTTGATTGTTTCTCCTTTCTGAAGATAATCAATGAAAATTATCCCACGCGCATCCCAGAAAACTGACGCCATGACCTTGCCTGCAGATAGAACTGTCTTCGCCTTCTTCGGAGCCGATTCTCCCGTTTCAGTCCATTGTTTTAACTGTTCCTTCGTCTCAAGTGTGAAGTGATGGACCCATATTTCATCCATGGTTATGAATCAACCCAACGCAAAAACTCGGCTTTATTGCTGCGAAACTTCGCCAAACACTCGATTGAAACATCCTCACGACGCTGTTTTTGTTCAAATCGCGGCACTCATCTTGCGCACAGCTTTCTCATGTCCAAATTTTCAGTCAATATGTGATGTACAGCACTTTTTGAAATGCCTACCATGTCTGTTAACTGGCGCACTTTCAGTCGACGGTCATGCAATACCATTTTGTGGATTTTCTTCACCATTTCTGGCGTGGTTACCTCATTTGGTCGACCACTGCGATGTTTGTCTTGGCAGCACGTACGGCAGCTCATTTAAACTCTGCCACCCAATATTTTACTGCTGTAAACGAAGGAGCAGACTCCCCCAGAGTAGAATCTAATTCCGCTTTGATATTGGTTGGACTGAGGCCTTTCAAATGAAAGTATTGTATCACATAACGATGACCAATCTTTTCCATATTTACAAATTCACTGAGAGCGTCCACTATTGATGGCTACCAAACAAATATTAAACAACGTAGCGTCGTCAAACTTCAAACTTAAGCTTTATAAGGTTGATACTTTCTACCAAACTTAAACTGTATAAGGTTGATACTTTCTACCATAGTCATTCTTTTCAAACAACAACCACTATCTATAAGTCAGGTTAGGTACTTCTGGGACTACCCTCGTACACAAGAGATGTAAATCCGATCGTGCAACCTCCACGCGGTATATCTTGGCTAATATCAGCGGTATTGTAACTTTTAAGCCCCATAACTCGGATAATACTCAATAAAACATAACTTATTTATAGTATTTTAGAAAGCTCTCGAGATGAGCTATAAGAATGTGTAATGAAAAACAGGGGGTTCCATTTACAAAAACAAAGTTGAACTCCATATGACCTTGGTCCACTCTAGGTCAATCCAATGACACCATCGTATGTTCCCCTCGAACCAAATAACTTTTGTCTGAAACATTTCTTTCTAAAATCTATAGTTTATGAAATATTCGACTATTTTCGTTTCGTTTGGTACACCCTGTATATATAGGTCGATATACACTGCTCAAAAGAATTATGATATAGATAATTTATTGCCGAAAATTGGCTAACTTTGACTGACGATTACTTCGTGAAAAATTATTGTAAACTAATGATCTTTTTCTCAAAATGAAGCTTGAAGTCTCTAATTTAAGAATGTATCTCCATTTTTTGCATGCGATGCACTCCTACTCTTGTAATCCCTGACATCTGAGGGAATGTTTGGTATACTGAAAATTGCAAAATTTGACGGAATGCACGGACGTAGACAATTTTTTTTGTGGGACGCCGTTTGCATTGTCATAAAGCTCAAAATTTCCCCTTCAATTTGAAAAAAATGGAGTCGCTACAATTATTTTTCGCAAAGTTACAGCCTTTCAGAAATCATACGGAGCCGTGGAGAATACGGAGAGATTTTGTTTGCTGATGCTAGGAATGTTGGCTATGGTCAAAACACGAACCAGGAGCTGAAAAACATGCGCGAATGCTTGCGTGCGTATGTCAACAAACATTTTTGCCGTTGCTCCACTTTGATTTCTAGTCATTTAATCCGCTACCCGGTACTTGGCCCGGAGGTCAAAAACAACGATACCTTTGAAGGGTGTAACTTTGCGAAAAGAAATTGTAGAGACTTCATTTCTTTTTCAAATTGAAGGAGAAAATTTGAACTTTATGATGATGCAAACGGCATCCCTGAAAAAAATTGTCCACATCCGTGCATTCCGTCAAACTTTGCAATTTTCAGTATACCAAACTTGCCCTCAGATGTCAGGGGTTATAGGGATAGGGGTGCATCGCATGCGAAAGTGGAGATACATTCTTAAAGTAGAGACTTCAAGTTCCATTTTGAAAAAATATCATTAGTCTACAATAATTTTTCGCGAAGCAATTGCCAGTTAAAGATGGCCAATTTTCGGCAATAAATTATCTATGCAATAATATTTATGAGCAGTGTATAAGCGTGTTTACTTTGGATATAATTTCGAAGTTGCAGTAATGCTTAAATGAGACTGTTATAACGTTACAAATCTAATATCAAATTATAAACATTTTTTAACTTTTGCATTAACATCAAATAAATGTTAAAATAATATTTAAAAAATATTTGCCATAATGTTTTATAAAATGTTTTCACAACGTACAGAAAAATCATATTGCAAAATAATATTTTTTAAATGTATATATAATATTATTCAAGAAACGTTCAAAAATTCACATAAAATCAACATTTCTAAACGTTAATTTCATGTTCCTTGCTTACTAAGTATAAATAAATATTTAACAAGATAGAATGTGTGATTTATTATACAGGGTGCTAAATTTTAAACGTAACAGGTAAAAAATCTCGAAAACTATGAAAGATATTAAATAAAGCTAAAACACATATTCCATGATTTCGAAGGGGGAAGAGAATGGCATTATCAGTTTTTGACCTGAAGGGCATTTTCAAGGTCAGTTGAAGGTCAACTTAATTTTTTTAAATAAAAAGTCTAATTTTTTATTATATTTTCTTTATCTACCAATTAATTTTAATAACTCTTGTCTGAAACATTTTTTAATTTGCCTAATATTTTTTGAAATATTTTAGGAAACATAATATTTAAGGAAATATTTAAGGACTTGGTAACTTTTTCAAAATTTAACTTACGATATCTCGCTAACTATTCATCGAAAGAGAAAATAGTATTAGACTTTTTTACTTTATTTATGATCAAGAATATATTACTATAATAGTGCCCTAACTTCTGCTAACTTATCGACTTTTGATAATTTCAAAATTATCAAGTTAACAAAAGTTAGGGCACTATTATAGTAATATAATCTTGGTAGTAAATGAAGTAAAAAAGTCTAATACTATTTTTTCTTTCGACGAATAATTAGCGAGATATCGCAAGTCAAATGTTGAAAAAGTTACCAAGTATTCCTTAAATATTTCAAAAAACATTACGCAAATAAAAAAATGTTTTATTAACTTATTGACTTTTGGAAATTTCAAAATCATCAAATTAACAAAAATCAGGGCACTATTAACAATATAAACAACAAAAATACAATTAAAAAACGCCAGTTGACTTCCAAATGACCTTCAAGGTTATGACCAAGATCAAATTCAAGGTCACCACCAAGTCCGTTATTCGATTTTCTACAACATTTATATTCAAAGTTTTTCATGAAAACTTGATCCTGCAAAGTTATCCGGGGATTCCGGTATTTTTAAGACACTCTGTATACACGCAGCGTTGCGCCGCGCCGTGACCGCGGGTCATGATGTGTGTATGTGTACTCGCGCGTGTAAGTATGCAGGGTGCACGATTTATCTGAAGACATTGAAATATCTCGAGAACTATGTATTGGATAAAAAAAAGTGGTTAATGAAAGTTGTTAGTCTCGAAGGGGGACATCCAATGATACCAAACTCGACTTCCCCCCACCCCCTGGGGGTGGGGGTTGGGGGCAACTTTGAAATCTTAAATGGAAACCCCCATTTTTTATTGCAGATACGGATCCTACGCCACAAAATACGTAAATTTTGTCCGAAACTTTTTTTGATTCGTTATAGATGGCGCTGTATTCGCAAAAAATTATATTTTCCGCAATTCTCCAGAAATGATCATTGGATTGAGAAATAAAAAATACCTGTTCAATATTTTTAAAGAACATAATAAAAGTTATTCCCCCCGCATCCTCTCGGGGTAGGGTGGGTGGTAACGTTCAAATCTCAAATGGGAACCCAAATCGACGAGGGAACTGCTCGACGCGCCACTGGGGGTGTATGGCGAACTACGGCTTATTATAAAAGGCAGTGCAATGCGGTGATTACAATGGTCGGTGGATTGGCAGAGGTGGCCCGATTAATTGGCCTGCTAGGTCGCCTAATTTGACATCGCCGGATTTCTTTCTGTGGGGTTACCTAAAAGATAAGGTTTATCAATAAGTGCCAACAACTCGTGAAAACATGGTAGAACGCATAAGAAACGCTTGCGCTGAAACTCCCGCAGATATGCTTCTATCCTGTGTACAGTCATTTGAAAAAAGGATCAATAAGTGTATTGAAGTTGAAGGTAAAAATTTCGAATACTTACTCTATAATTAATTGAACAGTGAGAGGCAAGGGGACTCACATTAAATAAGCACCCGAAGGGAACATAAAACTACTACGTCCTCGTTGTTGTTCCTGTGTAACGCTAAAAGTAGTTTCTCGGAAAAATTCAACGCTATCTATCACGAATGAAAAAAATTGTTTCAATAAAAATTTCACGTACAATTTAACTCTGCAATGAAAAATGTGGGTCCCCATTTGAGATTTGAACGTTATCACCCACCCTACCCCGAGAGGATGGGGGGGAATAACTTTTATTATGTTCTTTAAAAATATTGAACAGGTATTTTTTATTTCTCAATCCAATGATTATTTCTGGAGAATTGCGGAAAATATAATTTTTTGCGATTACAGCGCCATCTATCACGAATAAAAAAAAAGTTTCGGACAAAATTTACGTATTTTGTGGCGTAGAATCCGTATCTGCAATAAAAAATGGGGGTTTCTATTTAAGATTTCAAAGTTACCCCCACCCCCACCCCCAGGGGGTGGGGGGGAAGTCGAGTTTGGTATCATTGGATGTCCCCCTTCGAGACTAACAACTTTCATTAACCAATTTTTTATCCAATGCATAGTTCTCGAGATATTTCAATGTCTTCAGATAAATCGTGCACCCTGTATATATAGTACGAAGTATTAACTCTCTATTCTTTCGCGACCAGCACGATTGTTATACAGGGTAGCCCACATAACTCTTAACAGCTGAATATTTCGGAAACTATTTGTGAAATCAAAAAGTTGTTCATGAGAAAGTTTTATGTATTCGAGGGGCTTTTCTAACTATATAAATATTAAGTTACTCTCTGCCCCCCTTAAAGGAGGACAGGGGGTAACTTCGTAATTTCAAACGGAACCCCTATAAAATGTTAGATGGTTGGGTTCCTCCCCCGTGGACGCCACCTTGCCGTGGTGGAGGAGCTTGCGTGTCCCGATGACGTACAGGGCTGCACCGGCGGGGGTTTCGACTCCTGGCAGGTTCTACCATGCCGGGGTGGCCTGTACGGAGGGACCAGACTAACAGGAGATATCGCTGCGGTCGGCGGTGTTCCTGCACCGCTCGCATATGACTATGCTCCCGACATCTGAAGCATAAGGCCGCGCGAGCGGGCAGCACCACCAACTTGGCACGGGTCCAGCCTATCTGGACCCACTCCGCAGTGGCGACCTTGGAGACCGCCGCCTGCTGACACCGCACCACAGCCGTCGCCATCCCTCGCTGGGATACACAAATCCTACCCACGGACACCTCCGCAGGCAGGCATCCCCCAGCGAGGGCTACCGCCTCCGCCACCTCCTGGGCCCCGATCGTCAGGTCCAGGCCGGTGAGCCGCAGCGTCGCGGTCCTCACCGGTCTCTAGATCCGATACTCGGGGCCTTTCTCAGCCGCCAGCTTGCGGAGCTCCTCCGCAAACCGGTCGGCTAGTGTCCCGGCGTTGAGGCCAGGCACCTCTACAAGCAAGGCCTCCGTGAGGACCCGGCGGACCCTGAGGGATCGCGGAATCCCCAGGTCCGCCGGCTTGATTCGGCGCCTGGCCTCTGCCATAAATTGGCTGTATTCGCCGTCGGGGCATTTGAGAGTGACGGCGGCTGACCTAGGCGACCTCAGCTTTACCTGACCCCCCTTCTTAGCCCCCGGGGTACCCGTCTTCTACTAAGAGGGCCCGGTCTGTTGAGTCTACGCGTCGGGGTTGAGGTCTCAGTCCTTATCCCTTGGGCCATCTCCTTTCCCTCGTTGGCACCAGTAAACCGGTGGTCCTATCTGATGTCATCTTAAGTCAGAACTGCAGGATCCGAGTTCGAGTCAACGACAGTGAGAGGAACCCCAAAACGGGGAAATTCCAGAAGAAACCCATGACCACTGTGTATACGAAGGACCCGAGCCAGATAGAGAAACCGTCAACAAAGGCTGACACGGCCACCACCAACATTGCTGGTGATGCTGTGACGGCCGGTGGGGGAGGTACATCGGGTGTTGGATCCGAAAAAGGAAGAAGGGGGAGTCCAGCGGGGGCTCATGTTCCTCAATCGAGAGGGAGGTAAGGAACCTCGCCAGCGCTCAGATCAGGCCAAGGGACTCCAGGGGAAGGAAGGCCACTACTGGGACTGAAGTCGGACTCCGTGAGAAGAGGGAAACGGAGGCCATCCGCCAAAAGGTGGTGGCGGAGAAAAAGTTAGAAAGGGAGATTGAGAACCTACTCATCGCGGGTATGATGTGTATCTTGAACGATAAGCGCCCAGCTGAGGAGATCTTTAAAGACTCCGCAACAAAGGGGCTTCTGAAGGAGGCTGGGTCGGCGGAACTGGCCTTGGAGGTTGGTCGCGCACTCGGCGTGGTCCGACTGGTGGCACATAGGTCCAAAACCCTGAAGGGGACCTATGTGGCGCTGTTGGGCCGTGCCGTGACCACCTCCTAGGCGGTTCTGTCGACCCTTATAGCGAGGGTCGCGGCGCACGATGGGGAGGAAGATAGGGATGTGACCGGGATCTGGAGGGAGATAAAGGAGCTGAGGGAGAAGCTGAGAGAGGTGAAGGTGAAGAACAGGAAGCTGGAGGAGGAGCTAGGTGCGGCCAGGGCGGCTGCGAGCTGTTCCGCCCCTGCCCCCGCTCACCCGACGACAGCACAGAGGAGGATGTACGCCGACGTGGTGTCGGGCGATGGCTCCTCGGCGAGTGAAAGGGAGGGGACACTAGTATCCAGACGCAGGAAAACGAAGCAGAAGAGGAGGAAGATCGTGAAGTCCCCCATCCGGGAGGACTCCACGTCCGTGAAGGAAATGGAGGTGGACGGAGACGGGGTCAATGTCTATAACGACAACCTCGATTTCTTCAGGTGAGATGAGGTTACTGCTCCGATGCCTTCGGTCCGTAGACCGGAGATACTGGGGCAGAGAAAGGAACTGGAGGATTCCCTGGCAATTAGTGGACTGGACGCGGGGGCCAGGGAGTTGTACCAGGAATGGACGAGGAGGCTGTTGGAGTGCGTAGAGGAGAGGGAGCTTTTCGACCCGGAGACTGAGGAGCATGCTCGCCTCACGCAGGAGATAGAACGTCTCACGCTAATGAGGAAGGGCCTCATGGAAGACAGGCCAAAGGGCGGGTCTTCGGGGACAGTGGCGTGGGCTGAAGTTCTCGACACTACCCCGCTCCCGAGGGGGGAGGCAATAGCCAACCCGATCGGGGGTGGACGAAGGGAGCTGAAAGATCGACGCTCAGAATCCCGAGGACCAAAACCCAAAAGAAGAAGGAGCAGAGGAGGCAGAGGGAAAATAGGAGACAAGTAGCTGCCATCCGGGGGCGGAAGGGATCATACCGGACCCTGCGACACAGGGAGCGGAGATCCCTCCCATCCAGGGAAAGAAGTCCTATGCGCAGGCGACGAGAGGAGAGGAAGGTGGGACCTACAAGAGGACCCACTACCACCAATAGGGCCCAGCCGAAGGAGGGGCAGAATAAAGGATGGACTAACGTGCTGAGCAGGAAGGAGAGAGATAAGAGGAAGAAGGAGGAGAAGAGAGATACCCTCCTTCCCATTAACCCTCCTCCCCGGCCCACCTCGGGGGCTAAGAAGGGGGGTCAGGTAAAGCTGAGGCCGCCTAGGTCAGCCGCCGTCACTCTCAAATGCCCCGACGGCGAATACAGTCAATTTATGGCAGAGGCCAGACGCTGAATCAAGCCGGCGGACCTAGGGATTCCGGGATCCTTCAGGGTCCGCCGGGTCCTCACGGGGGCCTTGCTTGTAGAGGTGCCTAGCCTCAACGCCGGGGCACCAGCCGACCGGTTTGCGGAGGAGCTCCGCAAGCTGGCGGCTGAGAAAGGCCCCGAGTATCGGGTCTAGAGACCGGTGAGGACCGCGACGCTGCGGCTCACGGGCCTGGACCTGACGATCGGGGCTCAGGAGGTGGCGGAGGCGGTAGCTCTCGCTGGGGAGTGCCTGTCTGCGGAGGTGTCCGTGGGTAGCATTCGTGTACCCCAGCGAGGGATGACGACGGCTCTGGTGCGGTGTCCGCAGGCGGCGGTCTCCAAGGTCGCCACTGCGGAGTGAGTCCAGATAGGCTGGACCCGCGCCGTGGTGGTGGTGCTGCCCGCTCGCGTGGCCTTGTGCTTCAGATGTCGGGAGCATGGTCATGTGCGCGAGCGGTGCAGGAACACCGCCGACCGCAGCGATACCTGCTATCGCTGCGATAACCCCGGTCACCGCGTCAAGTATTGCAGGGCGGCCTCGGCTAAATGTGCAGTGTGCGCCGAGAGGGGGGGTTCGTCCTACCATAGGGTCGGCGGGCCAGGCTGTAAGCCCTCGAGGAATTGGGGTAGGAAGGAAAAGAGAAGGAACGTTGGGGAAGAGAGGACCAGGGAAGGGGTCGGACCCCGCACCCCTGCCACAGCAAAGGACTCCCAGGAAAGAATAGGGGAGACCAGGCCGATCTCCCCTCCACCGAAGGACCCGGTGCAGGGGCAGGGGGGAGAAACGGGCCTCTCACCCATCGAAGGACTCGCTGCAGGAATCGGGGGAGGAGGGAGGGGCTTCCCCCCTCCTCCATGGACCTGGACTCGTGGACGGAGGTGGTACACGCAATGGTCCATAGGGGTCCGCTGCAGCAAAGGACCACGAAGTAGCGAGGGGCCGCAAAGGACGGATACAGAGGAACAAACGGACCTGGGAATGGTAAGACATGCCGAACCATTGGAGGCCGAAAAGGAGAGGAGGGTGATGCCAAGAGGCTCACCTCCAACGACCCTAGGTGAAGAGGAGTTGGAGGATGCGCCTCCTCTGACTCCTCATGGTACTGACCCCTCCTCATACTCCCCAGAGGAGGGGGAAAGAGAGGTAGGGACTCCCTGCACCTCTGCGGAGACATCAGTCCCGGAGGTACCCGTAGAAGTAGCCCCCCCAGACGGAGCCGACGCG
The DNA here is from genome assembly GCF_003227715.2 of Harpegnathos saltator. Taxonomy (NCBI): domain Eukaryota; kingdom Metazoa; phylum Arthropoda; class Insecta; order Hymenoptera; family Formicidae; genus Harpegnathos; species Harpegnathos saltator. The sequence continues at coordinate 30,685 of NW_020230130.1, forward strand.
ACATTGTTGCGGGAGGCTCCTGCTGAGAGGGCAGAGGTGGGTAGCCCGGAGGAGTGGCCGAAAGCTTAGCTTTCACGCCCCTTCTCCGGGTCCTGCAAACCAACCTCAGCCGCAGCCGTCGCGCCCAGGATCTCTTTGCCCACGGGTTGAGGGAATTGGAGGCTGGGCTGGGGTTGGTCACCGAGCCGTCCTGGGTTCCAATATTCAGCCCTGACTGGATCGGGAGTCGGAGCGGCGAGGTGTCATGGTGGCGCACCCCACCACGGGTTCCCCTCCCTGCAAATGTAGGAAAAAGGGGGACTCGTACGTGGCGGTTGACTGGGGGCCCGTTACTATTGTGGAAGTGTATTTGCACCCCCACAAAAACGGCCGGTCTCGGCGAACTGCCCCATGTAATGGAGATCCTGGACGAGCTCGGGAATGTGGTGCGGCAGTACCACCCCCGGCCAGTCGTGGTTGCCGGGGACTTCAACGCTCACTCCACGGAGTGGGGTTGCAGTCCCCGGCAGGGGGTTCCCCGAAGGGGCGACGCCGTGATTGGCTGGGCGGCGGGACTCGGCCTCCTGTTGATGAACAGGGGGTCGACCAGCACCTGTGTGCGGCCGAACGGGGAGTCGGTCATTGACTTGACTTGGGCCTCCCCATCGGCCGCCCGGATGTTCCCGGGAGTGGGTGGTGGAGACCGAGGGCGACAACCTGTCTGACTACAGATACATTGTCTGAGCTCTCGGCTCCCAAGCCCCTCCGCAAGTGCTGGGCTGCCACTCAAGGGGGGCGGGCTACCCCCCCCCCGATATGGGCTCTCAGTCAACTGGACTCGGACGTGTTCCGGGCGGTCATCCTCGCGGCCACCTGGCATCTGGATGAGATGCCAGGTGAGTGGGACGCCAGCCTCCAGGAGGAGGCTAGGCGACTGGTGGGCATCATGACGTCGGCCTGTGACGTCGCGATGCCCCGGTCCCACTCCCGTCGGCGCCAGGCCGCCTATTGGTGGACGGCGGCCATCGCAAAACTGCGAGAGGCCGCCGCCCAGGCCAAACGGGTGTACACCCCGGGCCCGGCGGAACGACGGGAAGGCTGTGAGGGAAAAGGAGGGCTATCGCCAGGCGCGAAATGCCTTCAAGGCCACCATAGCCGAAGCGAAGGCGGGGGCCTGGGAGCAATTGGTGAGCTCCCTGGACGAAGACCCGTGGGGGCGCCCCTACAAGCGGACGGTCGGGAAGATACGTTCGTGGGCGCCCCCGCCAACGGAGTCGCTAGACCCCCAGGACCTGGAGGGGCTCCTCAATATCCTCTTCCCGAGGGTGGAGGGGGCCCCCCGCGGATCCCTGCCACACGGGAAGGGGAGTGGACCGAGGACCTGGGGGTCAGTTCGGAGGAGCTCGCCAGCGCCAGGAAAAGACTGGGGGGCAGGGGCAATGCCCCTGGTCCTGACGGCATTCCTGGCTGCGCCTGGACTCTCGCCCTCGACGATCGGAACATGTCCGAAGCCACGAGGGGTGTGTTGAACGGGTGCCTCAGGGACGGGGTTTTCCCTCCAGAGTGGAGAAAGGCCAAATTGGTCCTCTTCCCGAAGGTGAGTGAAACATCCGATGGACCGCCGGTCTACAGGCCGATTTGCTTGCTGGACGAGGCGGGCAAGATACTCGAACGCATTATCGCGGACCGCCTCGTCCAGCATTTGTCCTCAAATGGGCCGGACTTCCACGACAGGCAATACGGGTTCAGGCCCGGACGATCGACGCTGGACGAGATTCAGCACTTCCGGAACCTTACCCGTGCCGTCGTGGAGGAGAGGGGCGGAGTGTTGTTGGCGGAATCCTTGGATATAACCAACGCTTTCAACACCCTACCATAGTCGGACATCGGGCGGGCGCTTGAGCATCATCGAGCGCCTGCCTATCTCCGGCGCATCCTCGCGACCTGTTTTGAGGACAGGGACCACGCCTACCCGATTCAGGGCGGGGTCCAGGGTCGGCAGCTGATGGAACGCGGTGTCCCGCAGGGGTCTGCCTTGGGCCCCCTGCTATGGGACATCGCGTTCGACAGGGTGTTACGCTCGTCCCTCTCCCTCGATTGCCACGTCATTTGCTACGCAGATGACACTCTAGTGGTAGCCGGGGGGAGAGCTGGGGGAAGCCCGCTTTAACGTGAAGGTGGCCCTTGCAAAGGTGGTGGGCACAATTAGTGACCTGGGTCTAAAGGTGGCGCCCCACAAGACAGAGGCCGTCTTCTTTCACGACGGCAGCCGTGGGGCGCCGCCGGAGACCCGGTTCTTGGTGGACGGAGTCCGCGTCCACGTCGGGCCAACGATAAAGTATCTAGGTCTGACGTTGAACGGCCGGTGGGACTTCAGGGCCCAATTTAGGGGTCTGGCCCCCCGGGTCAGAAAGGTAGGCCTGGCTCTCGTCAGGTTGATGCAGACCCAGGGAGGCCCAGGCTGGCACGCTCGCCGCCTGTATGTGGGAGTGGTTCTCTCGATCGCCCTCTATGGGGCGCCAATTTGGGCGCCCCAACTGTTGGCCACCGCCCAAAGCAAACGCCTGATGCGCCAGGCGCTGAAGGTGGTGGCTGTGAGGGCAGTTCAGGGGTTCCGCTCCATAGCATACATGGCGGCGACGACCCTGGTCGGCTCTCCCCCAGTGGAGCTCCTTGCGGAGGAAAGGTGTATTCTTTATTGGGGAACCAAGGAGCTCCGCGAAAGGGGGGAGGCAACTGCCAGGGAACTTTCGGCCCTGAAGTCTCATGTGGTTGCCCGGACTCTGCAGAAGTGGGAGGACGCAATGTTCGACCCGCGAGAGTTCGGGCAGCTAACGATGACGGCTGTCCGCCCCTGCCTGGCGGAATTCGCAGGCAGGAGGGGGCGCGGACTCACTTATCATCTGGTGCAGGTGATGACTGGACATGGATGTTTCGGTCAATACCTGCACCGGATAAAGAAAGAGCCCATTACCGAGTGCCACCACTGCCCGGAGCTGGATGACACCGCGCACCACACTCTGTCCGAATGCCCGGCATGGGACAGGGAGCGCGGTGTCCAGGCTCGGGCGGTGGGGTGCAGGGACAACGAGGTAACGCTCCCATGCATGGTAAGAGCCATGTGCGGGAGCGAAGAGGTTTGGGGAGAGGCGGCCTCCTTCTGTCGCAGTGTGCTGACGCGGAAGGAGGCCGCCGAGTGGGAGCGTCGCCCCGGAGACCGCCGCAGACAGCGGCGGGGAGGACGGCGCTCCCCAGGGTTGAGTAGCAGCGAGCCCGAGGGGGCGTCGGCCGGGGAGGAGGAAAGGCCACCGGCTAGACGGAGGCCGCCTCCCCGGCCGCCTTGGGCTCGTCTTCGGCCGCGCGGGGGGAGGGAGGCAACGAGGTGCGCGTAACGCTCGCCCGCCTCCCCCCTGAGCGTCGGATAGGATGGGCGAGGGGGAGTGGAAGCCTAGTTGGGGCTGGGCTCCACTCTCCCCCGCCCCTTCCTTTGGAGGGGCGATAAATAGGGGGGGCGCGGAGGAAGGGTGGATGTCCCCTTCCTCTAAGTAATCACCGGAAGGCCAACCCGGTCGGGAAACCGGCCGGGGGACAGCGCCCTAGACTCCCTTTGCGGGACAGGGCGCGGTACTCGATGGCGTGGGGCTCTCGGAGAGCCCTGGGGCTGGGGTGTTGGGGAGGGAATACGGGAGCAGTTCCCCTAACTCCCCTCACAACGGTCCGAATGGTAGATATCCCGCAGGGGTTTTAATCAGTAAGAGTCTGAAATAATCCCCGACCCCCCCAAAGGGTCGGGGATATCCATAATGAATTTCCCCTGCGTTACCAAAAAAAAAAGATGGTTGGGTTCTGCGGTAAAAAAACAAGTAAATTTTGTTGAAAACATTTTTTGTCAGATGTTAAAAGATATGACGGTGTAAAGTTTCGAAGCTACACGAAATCAAAACCACAACGCACAGTTTGTTCATTTATTCAATTTATTAAATGTTCAAAATGTCCGCCATGGACTTGTAAACATGTATTTATTCGAAGCAACAAATTACTCCTAACATTTTTTAACAATTCGGAAGTCACTGAAGCGCAAGCGTCGCGTATCCTTTGCTTCATATTCTCTTTCGTCGTTGGCGGTTCAAACATAACTTTCTCCTTCACATATCCCCATAATAAAGTCTAATGGTGTAAGATCGGGAGATCGAAGAGGCCATTGAACAGGTCTACCACGACCTTCCTACTTGTCTCCAAATTTTTTGTATAACTGTTTGATGATGTTTGCAAAATGTGGCGGAGCGATGTCTTGCTGAAACCACATTTCCCTTCTGACGTGTAGTGGCACATTTTCCAAAAGCGTAGGTAAATGGTTTTATAATAAGTTACAATAAATTGTACTCGTTACAGTTTCTTAAAAAAATAGAGTCCAATCACAAGATCTCCTGTTATTCCGCACTAAACAGTTAAAGACCACCGATGTTGGAATGGCATTGATTGCATCCACTGAGGATTTTCAACGGCCCAATAATGCATTTTATGTCTATTCACATGCCCTGAATTCATAAAAGTAGCCTCGTCGGAAAAAAGTATTTTGTACAGAAAGTCATTATTTTCCATAGCATCACGTATCCATTCACAAAATGTTATGCAGCGTTTATAGTCTGTCACCAAAAATTCTTGTGATTGAATTAAGTGATATGGATGATATCTATTCTTTTTCAAAATTCGTTGAATTGGAGAACGACTGATACCCGATGCTCTGGCAAGTTCACGTTGACTAACATGAGGATTTAATGTAATTTCACCAAGAACATCAGCACTGTTTCTCTCATTAGTAATACTTGTACATTTATTGTGAGTTGTTGTACGCAATTTACCATGTTCACGAAGCTACTTTTCTACATTAAAAAATGACACGTGCAATTTTTTAATCCCATAACATTCAAAAAGCATTACTACTGTACGCCGATAATTCTTTTGGCATTCACCTAATACTAATAACATATTCACTTCTGTATTAAACATAGTGACAGCTATGATTTTCATGGTGCTAACGTTTTTGAATAGTAACATACAACTGACAAGATTTTCATGAATAGTTAAATTGACCTCAACGAATGTTTGTTTACGTTTGAATCACCGATGAAAGACAAGGATACGCGACGCTTTTATATTTCTTGTAGCTTCGAAACTTTACACCGTCATATCTTTTAACATCTGACAAAAAAGTTTTCAACAAAATTCATTTGTTTTTTTTACCGCAGAACCCAACCATTTAACATTTTATAGGGGGTCCCGTTTGAAATTGCGAAGTTATCCCCTGCCCCCCTTTAAGGGGAGCAGGGGATAACTTCAAGGATCAAGTGGAGCAGAGAGTAACTTAATATTTATGTAGTTAGAAACGCCCCTCGAATACATAAAACTTTCTCATGAACAACTTTTTGATTTGATAAATAGTTTCCGAAATATTCAGCTGTTAAGAGTTATGTGGGTTATCATGTATTGGGTGAGTGCAAAAGTTCGTGCGAATTTTTACTTTAGCAAGAATGATCATGAGAATATAAGGAGGAAAATTAATAAGAGGTTTGAAAATGCTCCAGCTGTTCCAGAAATAAATAAGAATCATGGGGTTGTCGTTCTTTCAGACAAACCAAATAAACAAGTCATCATCAAGAGATATTCTAATACTGAACATGGAGTCGAATGGTGGTCACATGGAAAAAGTTAAAGAAGATATACAACACTGAAACTTGCGAACATGTGCACACACACACACACATACACACACACACACACACACGCACACACACAGCCAAATGCAAACGGCCCTTTTGAGGGCCATATGATGTACAAAATCCAATCGGCTACCTCCACGTGGTGTACATCGGGTAAAGCTGAAGCCCAGGGTCGTTCTGATTTTAGTTGATGTCATTAACCTCTGAAAGACCTATTTGGGTCATGAGAATTTCTTAACGTATGTAAGTCGCATGAGAAGAGGTTCTTCAATGTTATTTGGACACTTCTGCATTTTTTTCTTTTTTTTGGAGGGATTTGAGAGATATTTTGATCATACTGCCCCACCCTTGAATGAAAATGAAAATCGCCATACGGCATCCAAAAATTGAGTTTTCGACGGAAATTTTGAGATCTCGCAAAGCATTTTATCTTCAAAAGTAAAATGTGTAGAGGGGTGGCTATTTTGAGAAAGAATGCTCCATATATATATATATATATATATATATTATACAATACAATGAAACATTTTTTTATTTTAACCTTTTTTAAAAACAAAACAAAAAATTCTACAAAATATAAAAATATTTTTCTTATTATTTAATTATATTTTCATATAATTTATTTTTACAATTCTATAAAAGGTGAATAATATACTATAATAATTAAATCCGAAAAAAATATTTATTAAAAGATATATTTATAAAATAACAAATAGTAAAAATATGAATATAATAACAAAATTGAGTTTGACGTGGAAGACAAAGAACGTAGTGGAAGGCCGAAAGTGTATGAAGACACGGAATTAGAAGCATTATTGGAGGAAGATTCGTGCCAAACGCAAGAAGAACTTGCACTTACATTAGAAGTGACTCAACAAGCAATTTCACATCGTTTAAAATCGTTGGGAATGTTTCAAAAACAAGGAAATTGGGTTCCATATGAACTGAAGCCGAGAGACGTTGAACGCCGATTTTGCACGTGTGAAATGCTGCTTACCAGGCATAAAAGAAAGGGTTTCTTGCATCATATAGTCATTGGTGATGAAAAATGGATCCACTACGATAACCCAAAGAAGAGAAAATTACTGGGACCACCTGGCCAACATCGACAGCCAAACCGAATATTCATGGAAAAATACTCATGCTGTGTATTTAATGGGATCAGCTTGGTGTCGTGTATTATGAGTTGCTCAAACCGAGCGAAACCATTACTGGAGCTCTTTACCGAACACAATTAATCAGATTGAGCCGAGCACTCAAGGAAAAACGCGCCCATTATTACTCCAGACACGACAAAATTATTCTCCTACATGACAACGCTCGGCCACATGTTGCAAATCCGGTCAAAACCTATTTGGAAACACTTAATTGGGAAGTCCTACCTCACCCGCCGTATTCACCAGACATTGCCCCTTTCGATTATCACTTGTTCCGGTCGATGGCACATGGCCTGTCTAAGCAGCGCTTTACATCATATGAAGATACTAAAAATTGGGTCGATTCGTGGATAGCCTCAAAAGATGAAGAGTTCTTCCGACGTGATATCCGAATGCTGCCAGAAAGATGGGAAAAAGTAGTGGCTAATGATGTAAAATACTTTGAATAAAATGTAATGTACCGTTCTTTCACAATAAATTCCTAATTTTTGATAGAAAACGGCAGAAACTTATTTGTACTCCTAATATGAAAATCGTAGTAGTTTTTTAGTAATAACCGCGTAAACTTTGACGTTTTCCACGCCCATCGCGGCCTATAAGCGCTGACAGTCGCGCGGCGTCAAAGCGCCAAGACGCCATCACGACAGTCAGCGCGAGACGCGTTATCGCTCAGCCCCAACGCACACAGCTTGCCGCGGAGCGTCTATAGGCGGCGCTGGGCGTAGAAAGCGCCAAACTTTACGCGGTTATTACTAAAAATTATTACGATTTTCACATTATGATAGAGGATTTTTTTATTTCTCTCATTTAGCTTTATGTCCCTACGGAGCACGTATCCCAAAGTTCTGAGACACCCTGTATATCTTAAAAAAGGAAATAATTTGAATTTGAGATTTCTAAAAATATTAAGTAATCATATACAGGGTGTCCCATTTTAATTCGGCCGGCTGAATAAAATTCGAGGATGATATTTTCCAGAAAAAAATGTCAGACAAATGTTGCTCAGTTCTAAGGGGGACATTCGATGCCATCAACAATTTTGACCTCGGGTGAAGGGTTCAAGGTCATTCAAGGTCAACTTTTCTTTCTTAAATGGGAACCCCTATTTTTCACATCGGCAATCGATTCTACGTAAAAAAAATGAAACTTTTGTCTGAAGCATTTTTTTATAACGCAGATTAATTTCACTTATTCAGCCTCCAAAATTGAAATTTTCAAACTTTCTGAATTTTTTATTCGAAAATGGTGGGGTTTGGGGGGAAATTGCAGAAAACAAAAAGTTCTTGGAATACTGCAAGGAATTCACTCGAATTTTCGCATAGTTGATCGTGCACTTTTTTCCGCCAATGTTCTACTTGTCAGTAGGTACCTCGAGAAAAAGTGCACGATCAACTATGCGAAAATTCGAGTGAATTCCTTGCAGCATTCCAAGAACTTTTCTTCTGCAATTTCCCCCCAAACCCCACCATTCTCGAGTGAAAAATTCAGAAAGTTTGAAAATTTCAATTTTCAGGGGCTGAATAAGTGGAATTAGTTTGCGTTATAAAAAAATGCTTCAAACAAAAGTTTCATTTTTTTTTACGTAGAATCGATTGCCGATGTGAAAAATAGGGGTTCCCATTTAAGAAAAAAAAAGTTAACCTTGAATGATCTTGAACCCTTCACCCGAGGTCAAAACTGTTGATGGTATCGAATGTCCCCCTTAGAACTGAGCAACATTTGTCTGACATTTTTTTCTGGAAAATATCATCCTCGAATTTTATTTAGCCGGCCGGATTAAAATGGGATACCCTGTATATCATATATGATAGGTTTCTCAGTTGGCGCTACTATTCTAATATATCACTTCTTTTGTACAGTAGAATAGTGTTGTAGGGTTTTATTATAGTTATAAGTTTTACTTGTTAAAACTTATGTTATGTACACATATATACCTTAAAAAAATAATTTGGGTTTGAAATTTCTAAAATTAACACAATACGTGTTGCGCTTGTACCTGGCGCCTTTTTTTACCTTTTTTGTTTAAAAAGGTAAGTTTTATATAAATTTTACTTATAAAAATTTATGTATTAAGTATACAATAATCATATACAGGGTGTTTGATAACTGATCATGCAGATAAAAGTTGGAGATAGATTGGGTGTAGTCGAGAAGAAAAATCATGTGCGGACCTGGCGGTCGCCAGCCTTATGCGCATCCAGGGGGGCCCAGGATGGATGGCACGCCGCCTGTATGTCACGGCCGTGCTCTCACTCGCTCTATACGGGGCGCCCATATGGGCGCCCAGCCTCTTGGTCTGCCGAAGGGGAAAACGCTCCCTTCGGCAGGCCTTGAGGCCAGTATTAATTAGGGCGATTCGAGGATATCGGACCGTGTCATACATGGCGGCGACCACCCTGGCCGGCGTCCCTCCCGTGGAGCTCCTTGCCGAGGAGAGGTCAATCCTCTATTGGCGGGTGAAGGAGCTCCACGGGGAGAGGGCTCTAACGGCCAGGGATTTGAAGGGCCTGAAGCTCCAGGCCAGGGACCGGACCCTTCGGAAGTGGAAGGACGAATTGTCCGACCCGAAAGTGTCTGGTCCCACAACGGCCGCGGCTATCCGCCCCTGCCTGTCTGAAGTGACGGGCAGGAGGGGACGTGGAATGACATTCCACCTGGTGCAGATGCTGACCGGGCATGGCTGCTTCGGTCGGTATCTGCACCGGATACGAAAGGAGCCCACCACTCGATGCTACCACTGTCCCATCCTCGAGGACACGGCGTATCACACCCTGTCCGCATACTCCGCATGGGACGGGGAGCGCCGGGTCCTCGAGAGGGCGGTGAGGTGCCGAAGGGGGGAACTCTCGCTCCCGCGCATGGTCATGGCCATGTGCGGGAGCGAGGACGCGTGGGACGCAGCGGCCTCCTTCTGCAGGGAGACCATTTCGCAGAAGGAGGCCGCAGAGTGGGGACGCCGACCAGGGATGCGTCGCAATAGGCGACGCACTGGTCGGCGGTCCCCAGAAGGGGGAATCGGCAGCGGGCCCGAGGTGGCGTCGGCCGAGAAGGAGCTGCCTGTCCACAGGGACGGGACAGAGACTCCTCGGCTGCCTCGGGCCCGCCTCCGTCCGGACGGGGGGGACTAGGTTTCCCTAGATCCCCCCCGTGCGGTCGGACAGGTAGGACAAGGGGGAGTGGTGTCCCGGTTGGGGCCGGGCCCACTCCCCCAGAACCCTCCCCCCTTGATTAGCAAGGAGGGGGGGTAAGGAGGAGGGGTGGATGTCCCCTTCCTCCTAATAGGTGATACCAGAAGGCCAACCGGTAGGGCAACACACCGGGGACCGCGCCCTGGACTCCCTCTGTGGGGCAAGGCGCGGTACGTTGATAGCGCGGGGCTCCCGGAGAGCCCCGGGGCCGGGGGGTTGGAGAGGGAATGCGGAAGCAGTTCCCCTAACTCCCCACCCAACGGCCCGACAGGTAGACATCCCGCAGGGGTTTTAGTCGGTAAGAGTCCGACATAACCCCCTCCCCTCCCAAGGGAAGGGGGCATTTATGATGGATTTTCCCTGCGTTACCAAAAAAAAAAAAGAAAAGTCATGTACCATAATGTCAAATTGCTAATAGTTATCGAGTTATTAATTAAAATATGTGAGCCAACGAGCGCCTAGAGAGCGGAGGGCGACCGCAGTAAGCACGTAGACATTTGATACAGGCGGAGTCAACGAGTGGCGATAGGCGAGCGCGCGCGACGAGGAGCGAGCGAGCGCGAACGAGGAGCGGGCGAGCGCAAGCGACAAGAGGCGAGCGAGCGCGACGAAGAGCGAGCGAGCGCGAACGACGAGGACCGAGCGAGCTATAAAGAAAAAGCTATAAAGAAAAAGCTCGCTCGTTCCTCGTCGCGCGTGATCGCCTCTTGTCGTTTACGTTGCCTCTCGCCGCGCGCGCTTGCCTATCGCCACTCGCTGACTCCGCCTGTATCAAATGTCTACGTGCTTACTGCGGCCGCCCTCCGCTTTCTACGCGCTTGTTGGCTCACATGTTTTAATTAATAACTTGGTAACTATTGCCAATTTTACATTATGGTACATGACTTTTCTTCTCGGCTACACCCAATCTATCTCCAACTTTCGTCTGCATGATCAGCTATCAAACACCCTGTATATATGTTAGGTTTCTCAGTAATGTAACATTGATAGTAAAATGTCAATTGAAACATGTGGTTAGTTATGTAACGGTATGTCACATAAATATTATATATCATTTACGTATTATTATACCAATCACCAATCACATTTCAACTGACATTTTACCATCAATGTTATATTATTATACTAATATATTGGGTCTGGGAAAAAGTTCGTGGCGTTTTTTTAGTAAAATTCAACTGGTTTTCTTATAGTGTGAAAATGAATTTATTTAAACTAAATATGCTCCTTATTATCGACAATGTTTCGCCATTTTTCGGGTAGAGCCATAATGCCATCGGTGAAGAACTTCTGTGGTTTCTGGTTGAAAAACTGAATCAAGCGGTTTTCACAGGCTTCTTTTGAAACCAGCTTAATTCCATTGAGAGAGTTCTGCAGAGATCGGAATAAGTGATAGTCAGAGGGTGCTATGTCTGGACTATACGGTGGATACATCAAAACTTCCCAACCAGACTCTCGCAATTTTTGACGGGTCATCAAAGAAGTGTGTGGTCGGGCGTTGTCATGATGGAAGACAACACCTTTCCTATTATTCAATTCGGGCCGTTTTCTTTCAATTGCCTGGCGTAATCTCTCTAGTTGTCCACAGTAGAGTTGAGAATCAATCGTCTGACCATCTGAAAGTAGCTCATAGTGGACGATTCCCTTCCAGTCCCACCACACACACAGCATCACCTTTTTCAGCGTCAATTCTGGCTTCGCGAACGCTTGTGACGGCTCACCATCCCTTGTCCACGATCTTTTACACTTCCGATTGTCGTACGTGATCCATTTTTCATCACCAGTTGTAACACGTTTCAGAAATGGCTCAATTTCATTGCGTTTCAGCAGCGCATCGCAGATGTTAATTCGGTCTATCATGTTTTTCGCGCTCAACTCATGAGGAACCCATATATCGAGCTCCTTTTTGTAGCCAGCTTTGTGTAAATGGTTCAAAACAGTTTTGTGGTCAATGCCTAGCACCATACCAATATCGACACTGCTGATATGCTTATCTTGCTGGACTTTTTCAAGAATTTCATCAACTTTTTCAGTGATTGGACGACCAGAGCGTGACTCATCTTTCACATCAAAATTACCAGAACGAAAGCGAGCGAACCATTTCCGCGCAGCAGATTTTGATAAAGTACCTTCACCGTACACAGCACAAATATTTTCACAAGCCTGTGCAGCGTTCTTCCCTTTGTCGTAATAATATTGCAAAATATAGCGCAATTTTTCATTACTTTTCTCCATTTTCAATAACTTTCCAACCAATTTCTACTGTACCAATTTCTATGTTTATACACTTAAAGTAACGCTCGAAGTGTCACCTTTCCAACGAACGTTTAGTGGTGTCGCTGCGGTCTGGGTTTCCTGAGTTATTTGCAATTTGCGGCATCTATCGGGAAAAACGCCACGAACTTTTTCTCAGACCTAATATTACTATTGTGCTGGTTCGCAAAAGAATAGAGAAATAGTACTTCATATTACATATACACTCACGCACGCGAGCAAACACATATACACCATGAGTCGCGGTCACAGCCGCGTGTATATACATATAATAAATCACATATTCTGTCTTGTCAAATATTTATTTATATACAGGGTATCTGTAAAGTACGATTCCACCCCTGGATTTCGGAAGCGGCTTTAAATGTGGAAAAATGTTTCAGACAAAAGTTGTAGGATATTGAGTGGGGCATATGATAAAAATAAGGACTTGTTCTTGAGTAACTTTATCAAGGCCAGGTCAATGTGATTGATGTTTTCTTAAATAGAAACTGCTATGTTTTATTGCATATTCTTATAGCCCTTGTCGAGACGTTTACAAAACACTATCTATTTTTGTTTTTTGCGCAAGCCACTCCCAAGATGTGAAGCTTCAAAGTTGACATCCAAAGTTGACCGCCGGCATTTGCATTATCCAAAGTGTATCGCGTGGAAGTTGCATAATCGAATTTACTCCTCTTGTGTGTGTTTGTGTGTGTGTGTGTATCTGAATGATGAGAAGAATGGTGGAGAGAGACAGTGAGAGAGAGAGAGAGAGAAAGAGAGAGAGAGAGAGAGAGAGAGAGAGAGAAAGAGAGAGAAAGAGGGAGAGAGAGAGGGGGGAGGAGATTTTTTACTGAAGAAACACACACAAAATTGGTCCTTTTTAGGGACACAACACACGCGCACACACAGTAGAGAGGGTTTGCAGTCAAAAAATACTACGGAAATGACGAGCCGTGGAATCTTTATCTCTACTGTGACACAGATATTCACACAGACACACACACACACATACACACACATACGCACACACAAGAAGCGTAAATCCGACCGTGCAACCTCCACGCGGGACACCTTGGGTAATGCGAATGCCGGTGGTATGTCAACTTTGAAGCTTCATATCTTGGGAATGGCTTACGCAAAAAACAAAAATAGATAGTGTTTTTTGGTAACATCTCGACAAGGGCTACAAGAATATGAAAAAAAAATGTAGGAGGTTCCATTTAACCCCTTGGGTACATTTGACGTCTGAGACACGTCATTCACTTTTTTCCCCTAGGAGCGGATGACGTGTTTAAGACGTCAAACCAAAAATTAAACTCTTGGGTACATTTGACGTCTGAGAGACGTCATTCACTTGTTTTCCCTAGGAGCGGATGACGTGTCTAAAACGATATTTGAGGTTAGGCACAATTCTGTTCATTTCATTGTAGCTTGTATCAGTCATAATAGAAGAGGCAATTACAGTATTTCGGTGAACATTATTTGCGATACACTGCCCCATTATGTCAAAAACAAGGAATATATTTTATGATAGTGATAGCGAAAGTGACTTTGAGAAATCTGAAGAAGAATTGTTTAGTGATCCTGAAATTGACAATTACAATGAAATACAAAGCGAAGGTGATGAAGACGATATTGAAATAGAAAATGATGACAATTTTAATATAATATCAAGGTTTCGAAGACGTACAAGACGTCTATCGAGCAGTGATAGTGAATCTTCTCGTGAACCAGAAAATGATGACAATTGTAATATAAAACCGTTCCACATGCAAATATTTTCTCAAATAAATCCGTACCCAAGGGGTTAAGAAAATATCGATCACATTGACCTGGCCTTGATAAAGTCAGTCAAGGTCAAGTCCATATTTTTATCATGTTTTTATCATGTTTTATCCCCCTCAATATCCTATAACTTTTGTCTGAAACATTTTTCCATATTTAAAGCCGTTTCCGAGATCCAGGGGTAGGGTCGTACTTTACAGAAACCCTGTATGTATAATATATCAATATAAACTCACATACATACCTTTCTTGTCTGTTATATTAAATATACTTAAAAATAATGTGATGAGGAATATATGTTACAAATAAAAAAAATATTCGGCGGCCCGTGTTTATGTGTTGATAATTTCGGAATTTTTTTTATATTGTTGTATTAATTAAAATGTGTTCAAAACATATAAATAGATATTTGCCATTTGTGTAGCGTTATAGCAATTAAGTGCTCCCGCATGTTGCCGAGCACCTTGCTTATGGTACATATCACTTCCATTTAAAATTACAATGTCCATATAATTATATAAATTATATAAATATAAAACATTAGAAATGGATGGATACAGAATAAAAAAGGCTAACTTTTTCTTCTATATAATGAATTTGATATATCAATTAATTAAGATTGACATGGTCATTTATTAATAATTAAAAATATTTTTTTATTTTAACCAATCTTATATTTTTCATAAAAAACCGTACAATTTTTGTATGAAAAGCTTTTTATCTGCAATAGTTATCGAGATAGCATAAAAGGATGAAACTTTGAGCGGTAGGTTCACCTCTTAAGTTTTTGAAGTACGAATTTTTCTACGTAATAATAAAAGAAACTGATTATATATGTAGGGGTTTTCTGGGTCGCTGATTACGAATCCGGAGTCAAAATTTTAAAATGGCGGATTCAATATGACGACTTCAAATGGCTAACTTTGATATGATATTATGGATATGTACCAAACTATGAATATATGTTTTTTCGATTACAGATGACAAACACAGAGTCGAAGTTAAAAAATTCAAAATGGCGAATCCAATATGGCGAACAAATTTTCTCAAAATTTTGCAATCTTTGTGGAAAAATGTATATAGAGCTTCTTGGGTCAGTAAATTCGAATCTTCAAAATTTTGAATCCAAATTGCATGTAAAAACGTATACAACTTTATTAAAAACGAATATTTTGAAGATTATTTGGACGTTGCTTCCATATACATAGCGAGATCGTGTCTCTGGGCTTAGCTGAGAGCGATTCTAGATTTAAAGTTTTAGCAGATTTGTTTCTTAGAAATATCAGGTGTAGTAAAAAGAAATCCATTATTTTTCCAATAGATGGCTTTAGTTATCTGTATCTCGCATTGTATAAGTCCGATCGCTAATTTTACTAAAATACGCTATATTTTAGTTTTTCTTCGATAAAGGCGAAAACGCAAGCCAGGCGGCTGAAAATGTAAATAGTGTTTATGGTCCTGATACTGTAACAGCCAATCACGCGCAATTTTGGTTTCGTCGATTCCGTTCCGGTAATTTCGATGTCAAAGATGCACCACGCACTGGAAGGCCAATTGTCGAAAATATCGATAAAATCATGGACATTGTCGAGTCCGACCGTCATGTAAGCACTGTTTCGATTGCCCAAGAGCTAAAGATTGCACAAAAAACCGTTTGAAACCATTTGAATAAGGCTGGATACGAAAAGAAGCTCGATGTATGGGTGCCACACGAGTTAACGAAAAAAAACCTCTTGGACCGAATTTCCATTTGCGAATCGCTGCTGAATCGCAACAAAATCGACCCATTTCTGAAACGGTTGGTCACTGGTGATGAAAAGTGGATCACTTACGACAACGTCACCGACGTCAACAAGCGAAAACGGTCGTGGTCGAATCGGGGTGAGCCGGCGGAAACGGTGGCCAAGCCAGGATTGACGGCCAGGAAGGTTTTGCTGTGTGTTTAGTGGGATTGGCAGGGAATTATCTACTATGAGCTGCTCCCCTACGGCAGAACTCTTAACTCGGAACTGTACTGTCAACAATTGGACCGTCTGAAGGAAGCAATCGCCCGGAAGCGGCCAGCTTTGACCAATAGGAGAGGAATTGTGTTCCATCAGGACAACGCCAGGCCACACACATCGATAGTGACTCGCCAGAAGCTTCGGGAGCTTGGTTGGGAGGTTCTTATGCATCCACCTTATAGTCCGGACCTGGCACCAAGTGATTACCATCTGTTCCTGTCCATGGCGAACAATTTTGCTGGTGAAAAATTCGCTTCAAGAGAGGCTTGTGAAAATCGACTGTCTCAATTTTTTGACAATAGGGACGAGGGCTTCTATGAGAGAGGCATAATGAAATTACCTTCAAAATGGCAACAAGTTATCGAACAAAACGTTCGCATATGTGACCTAAATCGGATTATTCTAACTATGGTAATTAAAGCCTTCAATTTCATGCAAAAATAATGGATTTCTTTTTACTACACCTGATATTTCATTCCAATAATTAGGCAGCTTATTAGAATAAGTTATAAAATTTCCTTATTTCCTTATTGTGTCGATTATTTTAGAAATCTGATCGCAGAAAAGTAAAAAGCGTTGAAAATACAAATACATCTGCTATTTCCAACTAAATTGTATTCTAAATTTCAAATCATGATATCAAATTTTTAGTCAGTGATCAAACGACCCCAGAAACCCATTTTCATCGGAACTGAAAAATTTTTATCCGTCATATTGGATCCACCATCTTGAATTTTAGAAAACTAATAACAAATTCGTTATCAGCTACCCAAAAAAACCCCATGTACCTATTTCTGCTGAAATCGAAGAATTTTGAAAATTTTTATCCGCCATATGGGTCTGCCATTTTGAATTTCGGAAATCTGATAATAAATTTGTGTTTAGCGACCCAAAAACCTCCATGTATCTATTTTTGTCGAAATCGAAGAACTTTGAACATTTTTGTCCACCATATTGGATTCGCCATTTTGAATTTCGAAATTCTGACCCCGGATTCGTAATCGTCGACCTCGAAAATCCCAGTGTACCAATTGTCATCCATATAGCTATAATTGTCCCCTTTGACATGATTTTTTTGCATTTAACTATTTATATAAACAATTTCATAAACAATTTATGAGAATTACACATTACAACATATTTAATAACAATATTCGAATGAAAACCCAAAAAACAGCAAGGAAATCGAGTATTTTGTACTTGTAAAACGTAAAAACGTAAAACGTAAAAAAAATAAAATGAAACAAAAAAGGTGGCACTTCAGAGTGCCGCTGTATTTCAAAGGGCTAAACCTGCGCGATAAAAGAAATACGGGTCTTTTATATTTGGCTATTCTAAAAATATGCCAAATTTCGTAAAAATTGGAGACATACACTTCACGGATTTTTCTTGTCAGTTTGACCCAAAAAAAAATTAAAAAATTTCCAAAAAAATCCAAAAATATTACAATATATAAATACAAAAAATATTTTATTTTAACCACCTTTAAAAACAAAATATCAATAAAAATTCTACAAAAAATTTCAACCAAAAAAAATAAAAAATTTCACAACAAATTAATTTTTCCAAAAAATTACTATAAATATCAAAAAAATTTATTTTAACCTTTTTTAACAACAAAATAAAAATCCTATAGAAAAAATTGTATTTTTTACAAAATATTTGATACCAAATAAGTTAAGCTAAGTGCTAATATATATATATATATATTATAATAAAAAATTTTTTTATTTTAACCTTTTTTAAAAACGAAACAAAATGTTCTTTGTATTTGGCTATTCTAAAAATATGCCAAATTTCGTAAAAATCGGAGACATGCACTTCACGGATTTTTCTTGTCAGTTTGGCCCAAAAAAAATTAAAAAATTTCCAAAAAATCCAAAAATATTACAATATATAAATACAAACAAATATTTTATTTTAACCTCTTTTAAAAATTAAATATCAATAAAAATTCTACAAAAAAAGATTTCAACCCAAAAAAATAAAAAATTTCACAAAAAATTAATTTTTTCAAAAATATTACTTATATTATAATAAATATTATAATTAAAAAATATTATAATAAATACAAAAAAATTTTATTTCAAACTTTTTTAACAACAAAATAGAGAAATCTATAGAAAAAATTTTATTTTCTACAAAATATCTGATATCAAATAAGTTAAGCCAAATACTTAGGAGTACAAATAAGTTTCCGCCGCTTGACAAAAGATGGCCCCACCAGAAGGTTATGTTGAAATTGTTAGATGTAAAACGTAATATCGTAAATTTGGACATCTGGTAACAACATAACCTTAAAGTATTAGTGACTCCGTATCAACATCACATAATTTTTTTCGTGCGAAAATGTCAAGTTTTGTGCCGAATAAGCGTCATTTGCGGGAACTTTTGATTTATTTCTTTCATTTGAAGAAATCTGCAGCTGAGGCGCATCGATTGCTTGTAGAAGCATATGGTGAGACTGCTTTATATATATATATATATATATACATATATATTATACAATACAGTAAAAAATTTTTTTATTTTAACCTTTTTTAAAAACAAAAAAATTCTACAAAATATAAAAATATTTTTCTTATTATTTAATTATATTTTTATATAATTTATTTTTACAATTCTATAAAAGGTGAATAATATACTATAATAAATAAATCCGAAAAAGTATATTTATTAAAAGATATATTTATAAAATAACAAATAGTAAAAATATAAATATAATAAAAAAATTAATTAAAAATTAAAATAATGTATTAAAAATATTAAATATACATTTTGGACAATTTTAAAAGTTTTTAAATAACAAAAAGTTACAATTGAAAATAAAATTGCGAACTTCAAGAAAGCACTTGGCGCACCCGAAAAAAACGGAACTTTATGGAACGTCACATTTCTGGGCGCGCCAAGTGCTTTCTTGTAGTTCTCAATTTTATTTTTTATTGTAACTTTTTGTTATTTAGAAACTTTTAAAATTGTCCAAAATGTACATTTCATATTTTAAATTTATTATTTTAATTTTTAATTAATTCTTTTGTTATCTTTATATTTATCTTAAATATCTCAAAAAATATGAGGCAAATAAAAAAATGTTTCAGACAAATGTTCAAATTAATTGGTGAAAAAGGACGGTAAAATAAATATTAGAGTTACTATTTAAGATTTTTATGTCGACCTTGATAACGTTTCTCAAGATCATTCTAAGGTCAAACAATTATCAATATCTGATAGCTTTTTTAAGCCTTATAACTTTTGTTTCAAACATTGTTCTATACAATCATTATTTCTTGAAATAATTAGCCGTTCTGTAACTTTTCGCAGACCCTGTATATTATTTATATTTATTAGTAACACGTTTCAAGGAAAGTATATAAATATTTTTAGAGTTTCGTAGCCATTTATTTTTTCGAATTTGCATATCATCAACTTTAGTCTAAACATTAGAAGTTCCTTCTCTACATATACTAGTATAATGACCATTATCAATATATGAGCCGCGATGAAATATGTCACTTATTACTTCATAAATCTGTCCAGCTATTTTTATTTTAGTTGTTGGGACAGCGCGCAAATTTATTTTAAAAGTGCGCGTGTGTACGTGTGTTTGTACGTAAGATTGCATGTGCGTGCATGCGTGCGTGTGTAATTGTGTGTGCGTGTGAGCGTGTATGTTTGTACGTGTGTTTGTTTTGTGTTGTATGTGTGTTTGTGTTTGTGTGCGTGCGTGTGTGTGTGTGTGTATCAACTTGACAGTGTGTTTGTGTGTGTTTGTACATCTGTTTGTGCGTATGTGTGCGCATGTTTTGTGTGTGTTTATACGTGTGTTTGTGTGTGTAAGCGCGTGCGTGTATGTTTGTGTGTGTGTGTGTGCGCGCGCGCGCGCACGTGTTTGTGTTTGTGTGTGCATGCATGTGTGTTTGTGTGTGTGTGTATCCACACGCGCGCGCGTCAACTTGATAGTGTATTTGTGTGTATGTGTGTGTATTTGTGCATGTTTATGTGTGTGTGTGTACGCGCGTATAGCGCGTGCGTTTGTGTATGTGTGCGTATGTGTGTGTGTGTGTGTCAACTTAATAGTGTGTTTGTACGTGTGTGCGTGTGTGTATGTGCATGTGTGTGCACGCGCGTGTGAATGTGTGCGTGTTTGTGTGTGTTTGTACATGTTGTGTGTGCGCGCGCGCGCGTGCATGTGTATGTGTGTGTGCGCGCGTATGTGTGTCAACTTGACATTGTTGAAATTAATTAATGTTAAAATTAATTAATAACATATATATATTGTTAAAATCAATAAATAATATATATATGTATTGATATATGCATATATGCAATATATGCATATATATGAGGAACATATATTTATATTATTGAAATCAACAAATAATATATATATATATGCATATATATAGGAGGAACATTTGTTGAAATTAATTAGTAACATATATACTAGGTGCGCAACTAAGTTTCCGGAGTTTTTGATCAATGAAAAATGGAAAATTTCAAGAGAAATACAAAAAATGGTTTGTTCAAAGTATCGTCCCTCGCTAGCTACATTTTTGCCATCTCTCTGGCAATACATGAATACCGCGACGATCAAACGACGCGTCTTTTACCGAAACCATTCATTCAACCAATTTTACACTTCTTCGAAATTGGCCAAGTGTTGCTCAGCCAAGCCATGCGCCATCGGCCGAAACAAGATAATCGGAAGGGGCCAGGTCTGGCGTGTGCGGTAGCAGATCTCATTTCAGCGTTTGATGATGTCCTGGACGATGGACGATGGAAGTGCAATGGCACGGCACGTTGTCGTGCTGCAATATCACTTGTTCGTGTCTCGTGTCCCATTCTGGCCGTTTTTCGAGCAATGCATGGTTCAAATTGATCCGTTGTTGTCGATAGCAATGCCCATTGACAGTTTCGCCCAGTTTCAGCAGCTCATAGTACACGATTCCTTTCTGGTCCCACCAAACACTTGTCTTTGGTGGGACCAGGAGCATTGTCTTCTTTTCGAAGCGATTTGGCTGTACCGTCAATGTTGATGCTTCACCAGGTGAAAGCCACGATTTTTTGCATTTGGGATTCTCGAAATATATCCCATTCTTAGCGCCAGTAATAATTCGATGCAGGAAACTCTTTCTTTCATGCCGCAAAAGCAAAATTTCGGAAGTGGCTCTTCGATTTTCCATCTGTTTCTCAGTCACCTCATACGGCACCCATTTTCCTTCCTTTTAAATTTTTCCCATGGCATGTAAACGTTTGGAAATACCTTGGCGAGTCATGTTTAATGCCTCCGCAAGTTGATCTTGTGTTTGCATCTTGTGTATCATCTTCATCCAATAACGCTTGCAGATCGGCGTCCTCAATTGTTTTTGGTTTTCTGGAGCGCTCCTTGTCCTCAGTGTCGAAATCGCCACTTTTGAAGCGTTTAAACCAATCTTCACAGGTAGTTTTCGATGGTGCATGTTCGCCGTAGGCCTCCTCAAGCAAACGACGTGCTTCAGCTGCACTTTTTTTCAAGTTAAAGCAGAAAAACAAAGTTTCCCGCAAATGCTGTTTATTTGGCACAAAACTCGGCATCTTCGTTGTTAGAAAAAATATTTTTGTGTTGCGATATGTATTGGTATTACGACTGGTTATTGTTAACAGATGTCCAAGCTATAAAGAAAATACAACTTCAGACATGTATGTCAACTACATGTGTCGTTAACGCCATTCATGTGTGAAACCCGGAAACTTAGTTGCGCACTTAGTATATTATTGAAATCAATAAATAACATATATATTTGCGGAAGCAGGTAATCTCAAGTACGCCCCTGAGGGCGAGACGTGGAAGAGGGAGAACAACACGGAGGAGTAGGCCCAGAGAGACGACAGCAAGAAGACGTGTGAGAGAAAGACTAACCTGAAGTAAACTACTCGTGTAATCATATTGCTTATAATAAACAATTATTCGTAGACTAAAATCCTACATAAATAGGGGCTCGTCCGGGATAAGCGCACTAGTGACAACAACAGTGAACGAGAAATTATTAAGTCGGACAAGCGATTGTGTGCACGCCGTTGCAGAGACAACGGAATGTGACGCCAGTCGAAATTTCAAGTCGTCTAAGTTGTTCAAGTCGCCCAAGTTGTTTAAGTCGTCCAAGTTGTTCAAGTCGCCTAAGTTGTTCAAATCGCCCAAGTTGTTAAACTCATCTAAGTTGTTCAAGTTGTTTAAGTTGTCCAAATTGGTCAAATTGTTCAAGTTGTTCCAATTGTTTAAGTTGTCGCGTTGTTCGTGTCGTTTCCAGTCGTCGTGCCGCTTGAGTCATCAAGTCGGCCAGTCGTGTAAGTTGTTCAAGTCAGTTGAGTTAATCGCATTAGTGGTGTCGTGGAAATCGCCATATTGCCGAGTACACGCCGTCACGTAGCCGAGTAAAAAGACGATCATCAGTGAAGATACCGAAGGATTAGAAAAGCAGTGTGTCGCACGGTCGTTAAACCGAGAGGATAACTGTGGAAAAGTCGCTAACAGGCGAGACAAAATGAATAACGGTGAACAGGCGAAGGAGATGGAGAAGAGAAGTAGAGCAAGCACGTCCGAGGAGGGCGCTGCAAGCGCGAAGAAGGCGGGAGTAGCTACGCGCAGTCGCAATCAAGTTACGATAGATCGACTAGCTAATATCGATAAAGTCAGAAGAGGCATGAGGTGCATCACCTCAACGCCGGTAAAGAAGGTAACTATAGTAGATCTCAAAAAGGAGCTACGCAGGTTGCAGTTACCGACCACAGGGAATAAGATAGAATTACAACGATTAGCAGAATACGAGCAAAAAAGAGAAGACGATGCCGATAGTTGGTCTGTTCTTTTCAGCTGCACTGCGGAACTAGTACAATAAGTTAGAATGAGACAACTATATTTTTTCTCACTTTAACTTATTGCACCAGTTCAGTAGTGCAGCTGAAAAGAACAGACCACATGACATCCAGAACAACACTGTCATTCCAAATGTCGCACAACAGGACGACGAGACAGAAAGCAAGGATAATCAAGAAGAGTCAAGTGACAACAATAATGAAGATCGCAGAAGAGCGCGGAGAAGATACGAGGAACGAAGAACGGGTAATGCACGGAGACGACCAGAACAGGACGATCAGATGCTATTCCAAAACTCTGCAAGTATGATCACAATAAAGGATATTGAAGGGAATATTAGCTATTTCTCAGGAGATGATCATACAAAAGTGGAACGGTGGCTAGACGAATTTGAGGACACAAGCGAACTGTTACAGTGGAATGATCTGCAGAGAGTCATCTACGCTAAGAAACTACTGCGCGGATCAGCCAAGCAGTTTATATCGTTGCAGAAAGGGATAACTACGTGGAAGATAATGAAAAAGCGCATATTGAACGAGTTCCAGGCGAAATATAACAATGCTACAGTACATGCACAATTAGCCAAACGAAAGAGGCAGTCGAACGAAACACCACGACAGTACGTGTATGCGATGCAAACGATCGCAAGTCAAGGTGCAGTAGAAGACGAGGCACTCATCCAGTATGTCATCGATGGAATACCTGACGAAGAAAGCAACAAGAGTATCCTCTATGGATCTGATTCCACGACACAACTAAGAAGGAATTTGGAGCACTACGACCGCATGAAGAAAAGGTCAGACAAGAAACTACGAAAGGAGCAGACAAAAGGTAGTAAGAGAAAAGCATCGGATAAGAGCAATAGGAAGACTGATGCGAAGGAACGTAAGGAAGCTAGATGTTTTATATGCGGATCGGTTGAGCATGTCGCACGAGATTGCCCACACCAGGATGAAGATCCGAAATTTTTTTTGCAACTGATTCGGACATATTGCAATGAAGTGCAATGAACCGAATGAGTCGCTTAAAAAGGGTCGAAAGGTGAACATCATAAACACAAATAGCAACACACTGACGGATGACGAAATAGTAGTAACTGTAAATGGCACATCAGTGATATCGATGATGGATACGGGAACCTATTGCACGCTGTTGAGACTCAGCGAATATCGTCGAATTGGTAGCCCACCTTCATACGGTATGTCATTCTCTTTATGAATTAGGAAGATCCCAAGTCTCACCTGTTGGTGTGTTTTGAGCGGATCTAACGATTTAGGAAGATCAATACAAGGTCGAGGTATACGTAATACCTAATGACGCGATGGACGAGAAGATGTTATTGGGAAAAGGATTAACGAGACAAATGGACATCAGAATGAAAGGAGGAAGGCTTTTCATAAAGAAATTAGAGAATGATGCTGAAGAGAAGAGAAACGACTACTAGGAGAGTAATAAAAGAGAAAATCAAGAAGAAGAAGAAAGCAAAGCGGCAGGAGAAGAGAGAAGAATGGAAGAGCAAGAAAGCAGAATAAAAACGGAAAACGACGATCATAACGATGGGACAAGCGCGAAAGGTGACCGAATATGGTATGAAAAAACAGTACGTGAGTTAAGTGAACTACACGCAGACGGAGCTTGCAGACATTAACGAGCTCTATCGTTATGAAATCAAGCAACTAATTGACAGCTATCGACCGGAGAAGAACAACCGAACTAAGGTAGAGACTCGAATTACATTAACAGACGAAACACCAATTTTTCTGAAACCCCGGCGGCTGTCTATAAAGGAGAAAGTCATCCTGAACATATAAATTAAAGAATGGCTACGCGAAGGAATCATCCAACCAAGTAGCAGCAGATACTCGAGCCCAGTCGTGATAATGCCGAAGAAGAATGGAACATATTGGGTCTGCGTAGATTACAGGCAGCTGAATCGGAAGATACTCCGGCATAGGTTTCCTATGCCTTTAGTTGACGATCGTAGTGACGCATTGGCAGGCGCCCGAGTTTTCTCGGTGCTCGACCTGAAGGACGGATTTTTTCATGTGCCAGTTGCAGCTGAGAGTCGTCAATACACTTCATTCGTTATACTCGAAGGTTAATACGAATTTATGAAGACTCCGTTCGGACTATGCAACAATCCTCGTCGTTTTTGCGGTTCATCGACGAGATTTTCAGCGACCTCGGTAGGAAGAACGTAGCATTTACATACATGGACGACTTGATCGTACCTGGAAGAGACGAATCCGAGGCTCTGACTAATTTAACGAAGACCTTTGCCGTTGCGGCGGAAACAGGACTCATCATCAACTGGAAGAAGTGCGAATTCCTACAGCGACGAGTGGAATATCTGGGCCACGTAGTGGAGAATGGTTACGTTAATCCTTCACCAACAAAAGTGAAAGCGGTAAGGAGGTTTCCAATATCTATGACGAAAAAGGCCTTACACAGTTTTTTAGGTCTCACCGGATACTTTAGGAAGTTTATACGAGACTATGCCAGGATTGCAAAACCATTGTCAAACATCCTGAAAGAAGAACAAAAGTTCCGATTCGGGGAAGAGCAGCGACAAGCATTCAAACGATTAAAGGCGATACTGACGACAGAGCCGATACTTCAGATTTATAGACTCGATGCGATAACAGAGCTACATACTGACGCCAGTAAGGAAGGGTATGGAGCCGATCTTCTACAGAAACGAGATGATAAAAACTCATTCAAGCCAGTGTATTATATGAGTCGAAAGACAACAGACGCCAAAAAGAAATATCATTCGTACGAACTGCAGGCCCTAGCTATCATAGCGGCGGTGAAAAAGTTCCGGATTTACCTGCTGGATATTAAATTTAAGATTATAACCGATTGTGCCGCATTCCAGAAGACGTTGAATAAAGCAGACATCACACCCAGATTGCAAGATGGGCGTTGATGCTAGAAGAGTTCGACTACGAGATCGAACATCGATCTGGTATTCGTCTCCGATACGACGCACTTAGTCGTTATCCAGTAATGACCATAAGAGACCGGCTTACACCGATGATTCGGAAGCAGCAGGACGAAGAGGAATGACTCAGAGCCATCAAGAAGATCATTGAAAAAGAGCCATACGAAGACTACAGTTGCGAAAATAATATCCTAATGAAGATGATCGGCGGTAAAAACGTTATCGTACTGCCCACTAACATGCATCACGACATTATACCGAACACACGATAATGGTCATTTCGGCGTCAGGAAGATGATGGATAGCATCCAGAATGATTATTATATTCCCAAGTTAAAGGAGAAGCTCGAAAAGTTTATAAGTTGTTGTGTACCCTGCATCCTGGCAGAGGCGAAACGAGGCAAAACGGAAGGCGAGTTAAGGCCAGTAGCGAAAGAAGATATCCCTTTATCAACCTACCATATTGACCACGTTGGGCCTATAACAATGACATCGAAGCTTTACAATTATCTATTCGTTGTCGTCGACGGCTTCTCCAAGTTTGTCTGGATATACCCGACAAAGACCACGAATTCCAAGGAGGTATTAGAGAAATTGCGGAATCAACAGAGGATATTTGGAAATCCTAGTCATATCATCAGTGACCGGGGTTCGGCGTTCACTTCGGCTGACTTCCGGAGTTATTGCACCAAGGAGGATATAGAATATGTTATGATAACTACTAGTGTTCCTCGAGGTAATGGTCAAATTAAGAGGGTGAACCATATAATCATACTCATTCTCACTAAATTGTCTCACGATTGTCCTGATAAGTGGTTCAGGTACGTAGACTGGGTGCAGACAGCCATCAACAGCACTTACCAAATGAGCGTGGGGACTAGTCCGTTCGAGGTTCTTTTCGGAACTAAGATGCGACACAAAGAAGATCCAGATTTATTATCGCTCATCGAGTTAAAGTCAGTTGCAGCTTTCAACGAGGGACGCCGGGAACTAAGGAAGCTGGCTCAGGAGGAACATCGCCCAAGTACAACGCTAAAACAGGCGAGCATATAATCGCGGATGCAAGCCAGCGACTCAATATAACGTAGGCAATTTCGTTGCAATCAGCAAGCGCACGCAGTTTGGACCAGGTCAGAAGATCAAAGACAAATATCTTGGTCCTTACAAAGTTTCCAAACGAAAGGGAAACGATCGTTACGAAGTAATTAAAGAAGTCGACGTAGAAGGGTCCTGGATCACGTCATCATCAGCTGATCAGATGAAGCCTTATCTGGACTATACTACATGGGCTGAAAAGTCTTTGGCCTGACATATAAATGACGCCACAAACTAAAAATCCTTATATTTCCTATAGAGTACCAACCTTAACTTAGATGCTGTAAAAATTTCATGATATTTCGTTGACTCGTGTACAAGTTATAGCTTTCCAAGTGACGTTACCTTTGAATTTATCTTTACTATGGAAAAAAGTGAATTTCGTGTTTTGATTAAACATTGCTTCCTGATGGGAAAAACACTGTTGAAGCAAAGGCATGGCTTGATAAATGTTACGGCACATCTGCCCCACCGAATTCAACCATCAAATATTGGTTTGCTGAGTTTCGTCGTAACCGTACGAGCACAAATGATGCACCACGTTCAGGAAGGCCAAATGAGGCAGTTACTCCAGAAAATATCCAGAAAATTAGTGAAATCGTGTTGAATGACCGCAAAATGAAATTGAGTGAGCTAGCTAACATCATAGGCGTCTCAAAAGAACGCGTTGGTCATATCATTCATGAATATTTACACATGAAAAAGCTTTGCGCGCGTTGGGTGCCGCGTTTTTGACAATTGAGCAAAAAGCGGAACGTGTTCGACTTTCAAAGCAAAATCTGGCCCTGTTTAACCGCAATAAGAAGGAGTTTTTGCGTCGATTTGTCACAATGGATGAAACATGGATCCATCACTACACACCGGAGTCCAATCGGCAGTCAGCGGAGTGGTTATTGCCTGGTGAAAGCCGTCCGAAGCGCCCGAAGACACAACAATCAGCCGGCAAGGTTTTGGCCAGTATTTTTTGGGATGCGCATAACATAATATTCATTGATTATCTTGAACATGGTAAAACTATCAATGAAGAATATTACTGTACATTACTGGATCGATTGGACGACGAGGTCAAGATCAAACGGCCACATTTGGCAAAGAAAAAAATTTTGTTTCACCAAGACAATGCTCCAACTCACTCGGCTCGCGATACGACCGATAAATTAAAGAAATTGCGCTATGAATTGGTCCCGCATCCCCCGTATTCTCCAGACCTGGCCCCCAGCGACTATTTCCTTTTTCCCCGACTGAAGCAGTGGCTCACTGATAAAAGATTTTACTCGAATGAGGAGGTCAAGTTGGAAACAAATGCCTATTTTGAGGGACTTGACACCGAGCACTATAAGACCGGCATCGAAATGTTAGCGGATCGTTACACTAAGTGCATTACTCTAAATGGAGATTATGTCGAGGAATAAAACACTTTTTTCATTAAAAAAATCGTTTTTTCATTGTTAAGCCAAAGACTTTTCAGCCCATGTAGTACTTCGGAAACTGAAGATTAGCAGGAATGGCCGGGTGCGGGAGCAGGTACGAAAATCTCAAGTATCGCCCCTGAGGGCGAGACGTAGAAGAGGGAGAATAACATGGAGGAGTAGGCCCAGAGAGACGATAGCAAGAAGACGTGTGAGAGAAAGACTAACCTGAAGTAAACTACTCGTGTAATCATATTGCTTATAATAAACAATTATTCGTAGACTAAAATCCTACATATACCATGGTATATGAAGAATATTCGACGACGGTTTTTCTTAATGTGAAATTTACACTTTTCAACTTTGGCTTGAAATAACTCAGTAACGAGAGCATTTAGGGCAAAAATAAAATTTAGTTTCATATACATTATGTAATAAGCTCCTGTTAAATCGATTGCGCCTACTTAGAACTTGATTTGACCAACTGTTACGAAGATACAGCTATTTGGTTATTTCCTATCTCGAGCTGTCGCGTAAAGTTTGCGCTTATTTGCTCGCTTCGTGTGCACTTGGCCCGAGACGCTACCATGTCTCTTGATCTGATTAATCTTTGCAGTTTTTCATTTCCAAAAAATCACGGACCTTGTATATAATTTGATGGAATTTATTTTAATTATTTAAAGTATGAAGTAAAATATGAAGATTAACCTTACTAAGATATCATTAAAAGCATTTTTTGACCTTTGAAAGTTCTTTCCCGTGAAAATAGCTGACTTGTTTTCACACGACTAAAGACTAGGAAGAAGAAGACAAGGCAACGCACTGATTTGCACGCGAAGCAGCTATGAATAAATAGGTGGTAGTGATGAATACGATGCTATGAAGTTGCGCTTAAAATAAACTGGACTGATTACACAGAATTAATAGATAGACATATTCAAATACTGTTTTATGAAAATATTCACGTTTCTTTTATAAACTTTTTGTTGAAATGTAATGTTTTATGTAAACCGTCGAACCCGATTAATAGTGCATAAATGGATTTGTTCGTCAAATCTGATAATACATAACGAGAAAAGATCACTTGTCTAATGCTTCAAACTTTATTACATGTTTGTTCGTTTAATGCTTCAAACCTCTTTTATATATTTTTTTCATTTGATCATATTTCATTTGATCACAAGAATAATCGAGAGTTTGATTACAAAATGGGCGACGTTTACTTGAAGAAATGCTCGAGAAAGACACTAGGAAATAGTATCTAAATGTAGGTAAGATATCCGCAACTTTAACCCTTATGTCAATACCTGGGTTCCAGGTGCCTATCTAAGCACATATTGGAAAAATTTGTAATGTTACTTTGAAAATTTCTCTATGATCGTCCGGATCGTCGTGATTTGACCTCTTCATTATCAAAATATGCATTAACCTTTTTTTTAAGGCCTGGAAGTGGAAAAATTATCATCTTTAAGTTCATTTACTTAATTTCAATACTCGGGGTACCCGAATGCTTACTTGTTAGAATATGAGTTTTATCTGCAATTACTGAATAAATTGATCAATGCAGCTCGTTGGAATCTGAAATAAGCTATGCGGCTATATGGCTAAATCCAGGGTTGGGAAGTAATTCGTTCCTTGTAACGAAGTTACAGTTACAGTTAATTTTTTGGTAACTATAACTTAAATTCGTTCCATTTTTCCATCTGTAATTGTAACTTAACTTAGTTACATTTATTTGGTAACTAGTAGCTACCCAGATAGCACACGGACGTCTACTGGACGTCCGTTATATGTCCATTTTTTTACAAAAGACGTCCATAGGAGGTATGTTTGTCACAACTTCAGACATGGACGTCCGATGGACGGACATCGGACCTATAGGACGATGGACGTTCTACAGGTCCGATGTCCAATAAGAACATCCTTGTTACGTCCAATTTATGTCTACAGACGTAAATCAGACATACGGACATAAATTGGACGTGAAACGTACATCCATTGGATGTCCGGTGCTGTCTGGCACCGGACATAATTTAATAGTTACTTTAATAGTTACTTTATATATTTCAAACCTAAGTTTCTGGTAGTACCACAGATGTTTATAATATAGACATCTGTGGATAGCATGATAATGCTACGTGTGATGCTCGACATCCAATAAGCAATAGTTATTCTAGCTGCGTTCGGAAGTGTGCTATTGCGCCATCTTTATTATTCATTAAATGTAAAACAAGGGTAAAATGACGCAATAGCGCTGATAGTCTCCTCTTTGAACGCAATCTGTGTTCCTTGCAAAAAATTATATTCCTATTGGACATTACGTCGCGCGTCGCCAGTCCTAAGTCGTTAACATAACCAGCGTTTAGCATGAAGTACATTGCGTTGTTCCAGTTACTTAAAAATTTAAACAATGGATAAGACATCGCAATCAATAGAAAAAGATTTTAAAATGCCATGGCCAGCATGTGCGGAAGTACTCGAGGTATTATTCATTATTCAATATATTTATAATAAAGTAACATTGTAATGTATAACATTTTATATTCATAATAAAGTATAATTAACTAAGGTATAATTTAAATTAATTTCAAATTTACACAATTACGAAATTTAAAATAATAGCATATTTATTATAGAAATATAACTGAAAAGTAACGACTCGTTACTTTATAAGTAACTGTAACTGTAACATGTTACTTTTGAAAGTCAGTACCTTGTAATTGTAACAAGTTACTTTTTTAGTGAAGAAAACTGCAATTAGTTACTTTTACAAAGTAACTTTCCCAACCTTGGCTAAATCTACTCCAAACACTATTGTAAAGGCTATAAACAACATTATAAAAGTTCCTCTTATTTTTGACTTGTAACTGTCGAATATAATGCTAAGGAAAAATGCTCTCACCATACCGAGCATTTATTTAAGGAATTAGGTAGGTGGGCACCTGAGTACCCTTGGTATAGAACAACTTTGTACATTTTGGATATTGACATAAGGGTTAAGCAGACGCCATGTTAATAACGAACTCTAAAAGTACCAATAATATTGTGTAAGTGCAAATATTCATACCCAATTTTAATAGATATCATTATTGAAGTTTCATAATAGTCATATTGTTCAATAAAATTTATATAATACACACTGTTCAAAAGAATTATGGCATAGATAATTTATTGCCGAAAATTGGCCAAATTTGACTGGCGATTACTTCGCGAAAAATTATTGTAGACTAATAATTATTTATTCAAAATGAAGCTTGAAGTCTCTCCTTTAAGAATGTACTAGGCCTGTAAATATGAAACCGGAATTTGCTCATAGATGGCCCTAGCTGTCAATGTAGTTACCGTCAAACCGCGTCACTGGCGCCATTTCCATTTGTTGACATCCGATAAAGATTTTCAACTCACAACAATACAAGTTTTATACAACAGCATAGTATATATAATAATAGCGTTTGTAGTAGCGAACATATCGAATTTTGTGCCTGGAAGCTACGATTTGCGAACAGCATTGATTTTCTGTTACCATTTGAAGAAAACTGCAGCTGCAGAATCGCATCAAATGCTTGTCGAAGCTTATGGTGAGCACGCTCTTGGTAAATCACAGTGTTTTGAGTGGTTTAAAAAATTCCAACGTGGCGATTTTTACGTGAGAAACGAAGAACGTGGAAGACCACCGAAAAAGTTTGAAGACAGCGAATTGCAAGCATTGTTGGGTGAGGATGACGCTCAAACGCAACAACAATTCGCGGATCAATTAAATATGACACGAGAAGCCGTCTCCATACGTTTGAAAGCCATGGGAAAGATCCAGAAGATGGGAAAATGGGTTCCACATGAACTGAATAAAAGACTGTTGGAAAACCGAAAAACCATTTGCGAAATGCTGCTCGCCAGGTACAAAAGAAAGTCATTTCTCCATCGAATTGTGACTGGCGATGAAAATTGGATATATTTTGAGAATCCTAAGCGTAAAAGATCATGGGTAACTCCAGGCGAACCATCGATATCGACTGCAAGGCCAAATCGCTATGGACAATGCTAAGACAATGCTCTATGTTTGGTGGGATCAGAAAGATGATCTATTATGAGCTGCTAAAACCTTGCGAAATCGTTAATACTGAACACTACCGACAACAAATGATCGATTTGAATCAAGCTTTGCGTGAAAAACGACCAGAATATGAAAAAAGGCAACACAAAGTGATGTTGCTTCATGATAATGCACCATCACACACAACAAAACTGGTCAAGGAAACGATTGAGGCGTTTAGTTGAGAAATACTTTCGCATGCGGCTTACTCACTAGACTTGGCTCCGTCGGATTACTACTTATTTGCATCGATGGGACACGCACTTGCTGAGCAGCACTTCATTTCTTACGAAAATGTACGAAAATGGCTCGATGACTGGTTTGCCTCAAAAGAGCAACAGTTTTTTGGCATGGCATCCACAAATTGTCAGACAGGTGGGAAAAATGTATAGCTAGCGATGGGCAATACTTCGAATAAAATATATTTTATTATTTTCATACAATAAACGTGTATTTTCTATACAAAAATTCTGGTTTCATATTTACATACCTGGTATCTCCATTTTTTACATATGATGCACCTCTACCCGTGTAACCCCTGACACCTGAGGGCATGTTTGATATATTGAAAATTGCAAAGTTTGACGGAATGCACGGACGTGGACAATATTTTTTCGGAGACACCGTTCATATCGTCATGAAGTCCAAATCTTCCCCTTCAGTTTGAAAAAAATTGAGTTGCTACAATTTTTTTCGCAAAGTTACAGCCCTTCTAAAATATCGTTGTTTTTGGCCTTCGAGCCAAGTGTGCACGCATGTGTGTGTGTGTCCGTGACAAAAGAGATAAGGACTCCGTGGTTCGTCACTTCCACAGTAATTATTTACTCCAAATCCTCCCTTCTATGCACGTGGGCGCGCGCGCGTATGTGTGTGTGTGTGTGCATATAGGTGCGTCTTCAATATTTCGTGTTTCCTCCACGCTGCCGGATCACTTCTTGTAGCTGGTCCCTCATGTTAATGCAGGCACTAATTTCTTCCTGCGAAATGTCATTCCAGATTTGAACTAGGATCTGCGATAGGTCATTCAAATTGACAGGTTGTCTTGCCAAATTTCTTAACCTATATTTTTGGAGGGCTGTAACTTTGCGAAAAAAAATTTTAGCGACTCCATTTTTTTTCAAATTAAAGGGGAAGATTTGAACTTTATGACGATGCAAACGGCGTGCCTGAAAAAAAATTGTCCATGTTCGTGTATTTCGTCAAACTTTGCAATTTTCAGTATACCAAACATGCCCTCAGATGTCAGGGATTACAGGGGTAAGGGTGCATCGTATGCAAAAAATGGAGATACATTCTTAGAATAGAGACTTCAAGCTTTATTTTGAAAAAAAAATCGTTAGTCTACAATAATTTTTGCGAAGTAATAGCCAATCAACGTTTGCCAATTTTCGGCAATAAATTATCTATGCCATAATTCTTTTGAGCAGTGTATATTTCTGAAAAGAGAGTTTCCAGCAATCATACAAATATGTAACTAGCTGGTTTTTATTGCTTTTAATTTTTGAGGAAGATTATTGAATATAAGGGAAGGAAAGGTTCAGTTTAGATATATTATGCTATTATATTATGCTTATTAATATATTATGCTTTATGAATTTGAAAAAATAGAAAGTAGAAATGCAGTAAAAAACATTCCGGAAGTTTATTAGGATTACATGTCATTTGTACAAGAACTGTAAAGAAATAGTTTTAAAATTTAGATATGATGATTTTAATCTGGAAAATGAAATACGATTTGAATGACCTCCAACTACTGATAACGATATTGTGAGTAATTTAGTAAATAGCAATCCACAAATTTCAACAGAAGAAGGTGCAGAGAACATTAACAATATTTCGATAATTGAAAAGAATTAAATCTTAACGTAAAACTTGATGTTTAAATATTATATGTTTTCATTGAAAATAACAAAATTGACCGAATTTTCGTAACAGTTTTATTACTTGGTCGACTAAAAAAGAATTTATTTCTGAATTAATTAGTGTCCGTCGATGAAAAATAGATCTTATATGATGATGTTCGATGCAAACGATCTCGACTAAAAAGAAATAAACTCAGTCAGCCACACACACGCGTGCGCGCGCGCACGTACCCACGCATGCACACATACATACAATTCTGAAACTTGACTTGCACCGTTAAAAAGTGTTATCTGTTTGGTAGAATTGCAAAGACATAATCCTTTTTTAAATTACTCCCTATTGGTGAAACGATTAATTTCAACAAATATTATTAATAACTAGTTAATTTGAAGACAGCAATCTAAGAAAAACGTCCGACTTTGGCCAATGGAAAGGTCTTTCATTACAACGTCCAACATTACGAAACTTCACGTTTCAATGCAAACACAAATTGAGAAAACTAAATTGGGACATTTTATTGCATTTTCCTTTATCATTTTTTTATTATTTTTCTGATACATCGCATTGTTAGACTATTACTGTTCTGGTTATTACAGAACAGTTTAAATGAAAATAATTTTTATTTTTCAAAGCCTTGAAAATAACGTTTTGGAGTTCTTTAACATGCTCTTTAACTCTTTATATTTTACGACCATAGCATCCATATGTTGTCAGAACATTGGAAAACGAATATAGAGAACAATGGAAAATACTTAGTAAATTAGGTAAAGATATTTTGTATGCTGTTGGAGACTTGAATAAGTTCTCGTTGTTTTTTCGTGAAAATAAATGGTTTGTTTAAAAAAATTAGTAAAGAACATGTCATTGAAAGTATTGTCCATCGCTAGCCACTACTTTCTCCCATCTTTCTGGCAGCATACGAATACCATGTCGAAAGAACGATTCATCTTTTGAGGTTATCCACGAATCGACCCATTTTTTGGCATCTTCATAAGAATGGAAGTGCTGCTCAGCCAGGCCATGAGTTATCGATCGGAACAAATGGTAATCGGAAGGAACAATGTCCGGTGAATACGGCGGGTGGGATAGGACTTCCCATTTGAGCGTTTCCAAGTAGGTTTTGACCGGTTTTGCAACATGTGGCTGAGCGTTGTCATGCTGCAAAATTACTTTGTCGTGTCTCTCCTCGTATTGCAGCCATTTTTTCTTCAATGCTCGGCTCAAACGCATCAATTGTAGTCGATAGCGATCTCCCGTGATGGTTTCGTTGAGTTTGAGGAGCTCATAATATATTACACCCAGCTGATCCGCTAAATACAGAGCATGAGCTTGGAACCATGGATATTCGGCTTTGCCGTCGATGTTGATGCATGGCCGGGCTTACTCCACGATTTTCTACGCTTCGGGTTATCGTAGTGTATCCACTTTTCATCGCCAGTCACGATACGATGCAAAAAACCTTTCCTTTTCTGCCGTTGGAGCAGCTGTTCACACGTGAAAAAACGCCGTTCGACGTCTCTCGGCTTCAATTCGTACAGCACCAAATTTCCTTGCTTTTGAATCATTCCTAATGCTTTTAAACGTTTGGCAACTATTGTGTGATCAACTCCTAATGATTCTGCAAGTTCATTTTGCGTCTAACATGGGTCTTCATCGAGTAATGCTTCCAATTCTTCGTCTTCAAACTTTTTCGGTGCGCCAGAGCATTCTTTATCTTCAACATCAAAATCATTATTTTTAAAGCGTCTAAACCAATCTCTGCATGTTTTCAACAGAGCATGGTCGCTGTAAGTCTCCACAAGAATTCTATGTGCTTCAGCTGCAGATTTTTTTTGAAAAAAGTAATGCAGTCAAATTCCCCGCAAATACTTTTTTTTTTGGCACGAAATTCGACATGTTTAACGCTATGAAAAAATATGTTGCTTACTTTTCGGCGGAATAACATATACTTCAAGCCTAATGGTGGAGCTTCACGATGAAGTTGGCTGTTGTATTGCCCGATGCAAAAAGGCTAAGATAACATCATCTGTCGAGAAACAGCGAGAACTTATTCAAGTCCCCAATAAATCACCAGATGATTTTTATTGAAAAAGTGGATATGAACTTTTGCATTTATCCAATATACAACATAGAGACAATCACTATAACATTAAATTAAATAAGCGCCCTCTTTCCATATCTCTCCTTCTCTCATCTTCATTCTTCCTCTTTTTCTTTTCTCTATTATCCACTTCCTCTTCCCCTTTTGATACTCCATCCTCTCTTTAATCTTTTCTTCTTCTCTCTCAGCCCCTTCTCACATCTCTTCTTTCTTTCTACCTCTTCCCATATTGTATTCTACTTCCCCTCTCTGTTGCTTTTCATACTTTCCAACCTTCCCTATCTCTCTCTCTGCTTCCTATTTACTTGATTTCTTTCCTTCTTGCGTCTCTTTTTCTCTCTTCAATTTTTCTCTCTTCATGTTCGTACTCTTTCGTTACTCTTTCCATACTTCTTGTTTATAGAGATTTCATATAAATATCTGTTGTGTTGCTGTGTTGTGTTTTACATTATTTGAGTGAAGAACTAATCACTGATATATAGAAATTTTTAAAACTACCAAGGCTCTAGATTCGCAATCAATAGTATAAAAAAAGGATTAGAGTACGTGCTAGATGCCAACAGCGAAAATTTTTTACTACAAATAAAAATTATTTAAAAATAATATTATCCACTTGTTCTTTTAACTATTTCAATCGTTATTCAAACTTTTTTTAGTAAGAAAGAAAAAGAAAAGATTCACAGAACCTCTTTTGTTTCAAGATCAGGATATGAAGCTAAAGATTAATCATTGATTTGACATCATTTAAAATCAGTTTAACCTAATCTGGACAAATATACATTTGGTTTATATAATATGTGGAACAATTATATTAGGCAAGTCGTATATTAATTAACAATCCGAGATGTCAAGTTATATTTTTTATTGAGATATCTCTCCCTCACTCAACTAATATTTTTTAATATTCTAATTCATTTTTGCATGTACTTTTGTTATGTAGAAATATTTATAATTTTATACAACCAATAAATTTTCTACAACATAAAATTGTAGAAAATGTCTACTCGATAAAGTTTTTAAATATGACATCCCTTTAAGCTGAGATATCGATAGATATCTCAGCTTAAAGATAGATACTAGATATCGATAGAATGCAGCTTTCATAGATTGTATAATTTTTATTTAGTTAAATAGAATTGTTAATATAAAATCATAACATAAAAGCATGAATAAAAATCAAGCATGGTTTAATATGTAACGAAAACGATTAAAAATTTCAAAATTAACATCTTGAGCTGCCATTTAATGTAAAGATATTTTTTTATACAGAAGTTTTATAGCTTAAATGTATCAAAAACGTATTTATTTTGCTTAAAAAAAGTCCCATTCCAAAATATTTTTATATCTTTATAACTAAATTTAGAAACCTAGAATTATGAATATTTAAACTGGCATTCATAAGAGGCTTATATTTAAAACCGTCTTAAGTTCACCTTTAGATACTCCGTACCCAATGAAATAATATGTACAGCATCTCAAGATGAACTTAAAACAGCCTAAAATATAAAATCCGGTTATGAACACTGGTCTTAGAATAAGAAAACTGTAAAAAATTTTTATTACATGGTTAGGTTTCATCCTAAATGTAAATATGATAAAACAGAGTAATACAGAGTAAAACAGAGTAATACATATTTATACAAGAACTATATAAACAAGAAATATGAAAAGAATAGTATGATCGTGTTAAAATACTTTATCGATACGGAACATTTAGAAAATTATTTCCACATTATCGATATTTTAGGAATTTAACATTTATTTTTGCCTAAAGAATGATTTTTATTGAAAAGTCGATCTTATTAATTTAATTGACTTTGACTAGCTTCATATATTCATGTACGTATACTTGATCATTGTATACTTTGGACCATGAGTATTCAGGACCTGTTTCTATTCATTCGATGTCCTTATATGTTTCGATCGTATCATTACTTTTGGTAAATTACTCCATATGACAACCAGCCAACTATCACTTTACCTTCTTATTACTATAAACATATTTTAATGAACTCATGCTGACGATTTCGCCGTCGAATTCTCATCTCATCCCGACGGTCACGTATTTTCGGATATAAAAATGCGGTTCCCATAGATCGCGTTCTCATGTGCAAATGGTCTTGATTCGGAGCTGATGTTTCATACAAGCTATATAGAATTATACTCATATTGTTACTGTTAATTATGTGATTAGAACAATTTTTGACATAATATCTAAAAATATTTAGGGGAAAAACTTTTAACTTTAATAGTTGAGAGATTTAACCAAAAGGCTGCAGAAAGGACACACGTGTACATGCATGCATAGCTTCAAGACTAGCTGCTTATTTATCAAAGACACACACACACACATATATATATATATATATACAGGGTCTGCCAAAAGTTCCGGAACGGCTAATTGTTTAAAAAAATAATTGTTTAAAATAATGTTTAAAACAAAAGTTATAGGGCTTAAAAAAGGTATCAGATATTGATAATTGTTTGACCTTAGAATGATCTTGAGAAATGTTATGAAGGTCGACATAAAAATTTTAAATAGAAACTCCAATCTTTTATTACACTGTCTTTTTCCACCAATTAATTTGAACAACTTTTATCTGAAACATTTTTTTATTTGCCTAATATTTTTTGAGATATTTAAGGATAACTTGGTAACTTTTTCAATATTTAACTTACCATATTTCGCTAACTGTTTGTCGAGATAAAAAAATGCTCTATTTTTTGTTAATTTATCAATCTTTCGAAATTTCAAAATCATCAAATTAACAAAAGTTAGGGCGCTATTGTAACAATATATTCTTGAGACTAAATAGAATAAAAAATCTAGTACCCTTTTTTTATCCCGACAAACAATTAGCGAAATATGGTAAGTTAAATATTGAAAAAGTTACCAAGTTATCCTTAAATATCTCAAGAAATATTAGGCAAATAAAAAAATGTTTCAGACAAAAGTTGTTCAAATTAATTAGTGGAAAAAGAGGGTGTAATAAAAAATTTAAGTTCCCATTTAAGATTTTTATGATGACCTTGATAACGTTTTTCAAGGTCATTCCAAGGTCAAACAATTATCAATATCTGACAGCTTTTTTTAAGCCCTACAACTTTTGTTTCAAACATTGTTTTATACAATCATTATGTTTTGAAATAATTAGCCATTCCGTAACTGTTTCAATATTTAATTCATGATATCTCGCTAACTATTTGTCGGAAGGAAAAGTCATACTAGAATTTTTTGCTCTATTTGGTCTCAAGAATATATTGCTATAATAGCGCCCTGACTTTTGTTAATTTGATTCTTCTGAAATTTCCAAAACATTTTTGCTGAAAATACTTTGTTGAAGAATTATCGAGATGTGTTTTTTTTAATGGGACACCCTGTATATATATATACATATATACGTTAAGTAAATTTCGCTCATTTTTAACATTTTTAACATAAAATGAGATATTGCTTTTATTATTATGTCATGTGCATTTTGTGACCAATATCGAATTTCATTACCTTTTAATTCATTTGCAGTTTTCATGCGTAAATTATATGCGCATTTTATATTTTAATTATTTAACGACGTTTCAACAATTAATATACAAATATTTTTCCATACCCATAGCGAATTTTTGTTAGAACATACGTAATTAAAGAGTTAATTTTCAATCTCCTCTACTTCTTATATCGAAAGTAGACAAATAAAACGTGTGTAATAAATCAGGAAACATTGCAATCATAACGAAAATATACAAGCAAAAATATATAATTGGAAATATATATACAATTTGCTTTTCTGTCATTAAAAGAATAAATTGTTAGAAGTGTTTATCTAGCAATTGCATGACACTGACACGCATACACACATATATATATATATAAGATGAAAATAATATTTGTAAGCAACGAATTATTTACACACACTGAGGAATAAATATTGGTAAAATATAATAAATAATAGTGTTAATAATAATTGTGTAAATAATAATTGTGTTAAATCATATGACGAACGACACATTGCAACATGATTAGTTGCCTATTATATTTAAAACGCACTAGTTTTCACAGAAGGATTACGCAGAACTTGCTAGCGGCGATACGAACTAAAGAATAGACACATAGGGCTGTTTACCTTTAAGAATTGTAAAACCAACGTTTGCGACAGTAGTACGGCAATAATACTTGTGCCTTCGGGAGACTGCTTGAATGCCAGTCTCGTCACCACTGAACTCACCGTTTTAGTGATTATTACGGATGGTGGAGGTGGCGGTGGCGGCAATGGCGACGATGGTAGCAGTGTGCTGCGCTGGATGATTCTCTGCTATCAACGTTGCCGTTAAAAGCACAGCGTCACCAGACCCAAATTAGACGGCCCGAAATAGCAAAGTTATTGGCGACGGAAGCAGCGCTATAGTATAACCAGTCTATACGCAACATATCTGGTATCTAGCCGCTGGTATCTAGAATAAATGGAATACGGTTTGGTATGTTTCCATTATCGGTATGCGCGGACTTGATATAGTATATATTTACCCCGCATCGACACGGAGGACGTTACGACGTATAAAATGTTTTTCTCCGCAAGAAGGTTCCAAAAAAAATAGGAGTGAAATATAAAATGTTATCATGACATATCGCCGGATAAAAAAGGAGGGATTTTGCGGAAGTAATAAATGGACGTTGAGAATATATTGGCATTTGTAATAACGGTGATAACTTGAATAACGCAGCAATGATTTTAGCATCAATCGTTCAATCTTTGTATAGATATAATGATAAATATATAATGAATGGATAAATGAAGAAACAATTACAATATATTTTGAGTTAATATTATGAAGCAAGATACTTTTATCCAGGTAATAAAAATTCTAGGTAATAAAAATGTCTAACACTATAAATACACAATATAAAATTTTGTATCAAAGAGTAATAGCAAATTTCGTTCAATTTTTGGACTTAGAATTTCAAACTTTTTCATGGCAAATAGTTTTATTAGATGAAATATTAATCCTAGTAAAATTTCAAAATGAGCATAGGCACGGTTCCGGAGATATAAAGGGGTGAAAGTGATGATTTATAGTCAGGGTATATTGCATAAGGAAGAATGCGTGGCTGAAGTTCACGTTCACACCAATATTGAAGATATTTTCTGTCGAATGGATAATTTACGATTCATTGTTCAGAGAATGAACAATCAACTATTCATCTATTTCATTTATGGGGAGAGGGAGGGATCCTTTATAAAACACCCCGAAAATACGTTCCCTATTAATCACTGACCAAGTCTTCGAAGCAATTCAATTACCGAGGAAATTACTCAAATTGAAAGATAGAGTCTCGCTACATGACGCACTCACAAGTTTTCTCGCAGTTGAAGTACGAGGGCGGTCCGATAAATACTTAGCCTCACCGCCCGATGGCGCCACTATCGCAAGAGAAATTTACTATCGTGTAGTACATTATCGTAGACGGCTACTGTCGAAATTTCAGCCGAATCGGACTCGTAGTTTTGTTTTGACCGCGTGTGGAAGCGGACTTGTCCGCGGATTTTAGAAAAATGGAAAAAGAGCAATATCGGTCGGTGATTCGATTCTTGTTTTTGGAAGGGAAATCGCGCAGCGAAATCAAAGAGCGCTTGGATGCTGTGTACGGTGACTCTTCTCCTTCGATGGCGACCGTCAAAAATTGGTTTAACGAGTTTCAACGTGGTCGCACGTCGGTTTTTGATGAGCCACGCCCAGGTGCCCCGAAAACGGCTACCACGGAGGATAACATGACAAAAATCCACGATCTCGTATTGGCAGACCGCCGATTGAAGATGCGCGAGATAGCTGAGACAGTAGGCATCTCAAAAGACCGCGTGGGTCATATCCTGCATGAAATTTTGGGCATGAGAAAGCTGTCGGCGCGATGGGTGCCGCGTTTGCTCATTCCGGACAACAAGCGCAACCGTGAGACCACTTCAGAGCAGTGTTTGACGCTGTTTAAGCGCAATCCGAAGGAGTTTCTGCGTCGTTTCGTGACCGT
Source organism: Harpegnathos saltator (assembly GCF_003227715.2). Lineage (NCBI taxonomy): Eukaryota > Metazoa > Arthropoda > Insecta > Hymenoptera > Formicidae > Harpegnathos > Harpegnathos saltator. Next base: position 73,150 of record NW_020230130.1, read on the forward strand.
CGACGAAACATGGATCCACTGGTACACACCAGAGACCAAGGAACAGTCGAAACAGTGGACTTCACCCGGCGAACGTGCTTCGAAGAAGGCGAAGACTGTCCTATCGGCCGGAAAGGTGTTGGTCAGCGTTTTCTGGGATTCACAAGGTGTGATCGATTACCTGGAGAAGGGCAAAACGGTCACAGGGCTGTACTATGCCGAATTATTGGGCCGATTCGACGCCGAATTGCAGAAAAAACGGCCCCATTTGGCGAAGAAAAAAGTGCTCTTCCACCATGACAACGCACTGGCTCACACCTCCGCCCTCGCCACGGTCAAATTGGTCGAATTGGGCTACGAATTGCTGCCCCATCCACCGTATTCTCCAGATTTGGCCCCGTACGACTTCTTTTTGTTTCCAAACTTGAAAAAGTCACTCGCCGGGCAGAAATTTGAGTCGAATGAGGAGGTCATCGCCGCCACGGAGGCCTACTTTGCAGACCTCGAGAAAACATATTTTTCAGACGGGTTAAAGAAGTTGGAGCATCGCTGGGTCAAGTGTATCGAGCTAAAAGGAGACTATGTTGAGAAATAAATCGCCATTTTTCCAAAATTTTCGTTTTTCTTTTGTAGGCTAAGTACTTATCGGACCACCCTCGTAGGTGAGACCGGGCCTAGTTTATAGTTTTTTTAATGAATTTTTTAAGCGTAAGTAACAAATGGAATATAAGCGACATGAGAATTTTTTAATAGGTACATGCTTATACAACACAAAAATTATTTTTTCGATTGAATATTTTTATTAACTTTGTTGCATCAATGAAAAATATAAAGCGACAGCATTTGTAACAATTAATCTCATATACGTAGGTTGCTGGAAAAGTTTCTGCAAACGATATGAAAAAACATGTAAAATTCGGTAAATGGCTTTATTGTTTTTCAAAGTATTCGCCTTTAACCCCTTCCGTGGCACGGACGCACCGGTACGTCCAATCAAAACCGTGCCATAAGTGGCACGGACGCACCGGTGCGTCCAGATCATTTTCGTGTTGTATTGAATTTTAAGTGTAATAACTATTGTTGTAGGATTTTTATCAAGTATTTTTTGGGTTGTTGATTACGAATTTCAACTTAGGTTTTTATAATTTGTTAATAAAAAGCTATAATCAAATTAAAATGTTGGAAAATTATAAATTTTTTTTTCACACATGGGATGTGTGAGAGTGAGAAAGGGTGAGAGGAAGAAACTGAGGAGAGACCGCGGCGTCCGATGGAGGAATCGGCGTCGTTAAAACAGGGCAGCGGCGTCATTAATGGATTTCGCGCGACGTTCAGCGTTGTTTGACCGCAGCGCCTAAAAGAATCCGAGTGTTTGGTGGTACCAAAAAACAAAGAATGTACGACGAAGAGCGAGCAGCGAGCGAGTCAGTTCGCAGCGAGCAGCAAGAGCGTTAAGAACGATTTTATGTAAAAATCATTAATTTAGTGACTTGAGAAATGACCAATTACTTTTATTTATAATATTAAGTATTTCTAAACATTTTAGTTGCCATATTCGATCCGCCATTTTGAATTTCTATATTTTGACCTCAAATTCGGCTTCAGCGACCAAAAAAACTGAAGTATAGAAATTATTGAAAAAATCCGCTCCGTCATTTTTTTGGGGCAGTTTCAGTGCATTTTACTGAATTTTGCTCTGTCACGGAAGGGGTTAAGATCGATATACTTTTGTATACACTCGAACCAATTTTCGAAGCATTTTTCCACTCTGAGGCTGTAACATCAGAAATCAGTGTTCAGAATGCTTCAACAGCTGCTTCAGGCGATACAAATCACTCACCATCTTATGTTTGATGTTTGGAAACAAAAAGAAGTTGTTAAATGATAAATCAGGTGAATATGGTCAATGAGTCATCAATTCGACATTTTTACTGGGTAAAAAATCAACGATTTGACTTGCTGAGTGATAGCTGGCATTGTCATGGTGAAGAATGATGCGATATAATTTCGATTTGTTCTACGCAATTCATTAATGACTTCTGGCAAACAAATTGTTGTATATGAATCAGCATTTATAGTCTTTCGACCATGCGTTTTATAATAATTCATCACATACAACCCTCAGCAAAGGCTGCAGAAAGTTGCAATAATATCATTAGAGAGGGTAAAATACTGATATTCCCGTCAAATATGTATTTTTCGTACATTATTTTTCTTTGGAAATTTGAGGAATATTTTTTTCTAATCCCATACACATTTTGCTTCTTTATAGGGGTGCAATTATATTATTAGGGGTGGAAAGTTGAAAATTTTTTGTTAATTTTTCCAAATTGATAAATGTTTTGAAATGATCATTTCAATTCGTATATCTACATATTCTCTTACGTGAGTGCGGACTTGATGGTACACTTATTCCTGAGCAATTTTCAATATCTGAGCAATATTCAATCATTCTGTGTCACGTAAAGGGACGTACATAAACAGGACTTTACTCGTTGATTGATAATCTTTGATCATTATTATTTATGTCTTGTGAAAAAGATTTTAGGAATTGCACATGGAAGACATTGTGAAGAATGCTCAAGAAAAAATTTTGATGTTTCAAAACCCATTTTCAGAAATTTGAGCAGTTTAATCCCATTTCTCTATCTACTACCCCTACAAGGGGTTGCAATTTAAAAATATCAAATATACATGTTACGTCCTAGAGGAGGAACGCAACCCTTTCGTTCGCGAGTAAGGCGAACCTCGTTCGTACACGCGTGTCAGTGAACGGGTCAGGGACCCGACGGGTCCCTTTACTCGGGCATCGACGTACGACGAGCGGTCCGTTTTTCGGTCAGGGACGCGAATCCCTTTACCGGGGATAGGACCATGAGTTGACTATTGGAAGGGATTTTGAAATCCCTTCCAATATATGTGATTTTGAAATCAATTGGAAAAAAAATGAAATATAAACAGATTTATTAAAAATGAGTATAATAACAAAATGAATTACGGCGCGGTTTAATATAATTGTTGAATGACTGTATGTGTATGTGTGTGTGTATGAGAAGTGAAAGAAGGAGGAAATAATAAATAAAAAAAAAAGGAAGGAATATGAGTAAAGAGTTAGTAAGCAAAGAAAATGTAACTTACTGGTGATTCCTGGGATGCGAGAAATGAACAAGATATAACGGTTGATAGGCGGCTCCTGCTCTGTAGGTTGGGATGGGTTGTGCGACTTCCTCCTAATTGTCCAATTATGGCACAATAGCACTGATTCTAAATTTTTATTTTTGTCCCCAAAAAAAAATAAGACAGAGGACGTAAGAGTATGTGTAGTGCCGAAACAAAACCGAAGACGAATTTGAGTCTAAGGACGCGTTTTTACAGGTCTGACTTTTGAATCTAGAATCTAAGTGAATGTGAATCTGCTCTTTTTCCTGTCTCTCAGAATAGAAGTAATGGTAGAAGTAAAAGTAGTCGCGGAGGCGGATTACCGTGGTTTTTATAGTGATAATCGGAGGCAGAAGCTATCAGGGTGGGTAGAGAGATGGCTTTTGAGGAAGGGGTGGATTGGTCTTAGTGGGAAAAAGTCTCAGCCATTAGCAAAGTTAAAAGACATCGTGGGAGGAGACAGTTAGTTTTTGGAGATATGAATATGGAAGGGCTAAAGGGTGGAGCGTGAGTGTCTCATAGTTTTAGGTGGATATATGATTGACTGAATGAGTTAGGCGCGACAAGCGTGGAGGTGGTGGGTTCTTGAGATAGAGAAATGTATACAAGTGGCCGGCTGGAAAAATCAAAATGCCGTAAATCAAAGGCTGGGATCAGATTTTACGACTATCAGTGAAGTAGGCTTTGTTGGTTGACTGATTGGGTGCATATGGTTTTGGATTGGGAAGATGTAAGTTTCAAGTTTTAGAGCAGGAATGCTCTGAGTTGCTTTGTTTCACTGAAGGTTTGTTAGCGCGGAGTTTCAAATTTTTATAGCTGGGACGACGGACACACTTGGCGAACACTACCCAGGTATAGATTTTTACAACAGGGCACTGTTTCCTGTTATGGAATTTTCCCGAATCGCCTTTCATTTGGCGCGACGGCTGTTCGCCAGATGGGTCTGTTTCCTAATTTATATTTATATAAATATTCCTATATTCTATTCCTAGTTACCCTATATTCCTATTATAGTTATATTAGGAGAATATAAATCCGCGAGAGGAAAGAATTTTTACTAATTAAATCTACAGGACGTAACACACACTAGTGTCCTAAGAAAATACCAAGGAAATTTACGTTTAATCTTGAAACATTTTTTTCTCGTCGTTTATTCATTTATTAAAGTGCCACGGACACTTTTTCCTAAATTTACCCTCTTTACACCCTTTTTAAGGGGGTTTCCGGGGGTTGTGGATGAAAAATAACAGCAGGAATCGAAAGAGCGGACATTTTTATCCCTAGGAAGCAAGTTTCCTGGCAAAATTTAGTTTTGACTAGGCAGGGTACTCAAATCCCACATAGCACCGCAATATTGCAGGAATATTACAGAAATGTTGCAGGAATATGACAACAATATTGCAGAAACATTTAATGTCCTAGGCATAAGTCTCGCAGAAATATTGCGGGAATATTGTTATGATGTTATAGAAATATTGTCACAATATTACAGGACTATTGCCACAATGTTGTTGAAATATCGCCACAATCTTGCAGGAATACCTATGAAATATAGCCACAATACTGCAGAAAAATTGCAAAATATTGCCGAAATATTATTGCAATCGTGCAGGAATGTTGCTACAATATTTCTTAAATGTTGCTGCAATATTGCAGGAATATTACTGAAATATTGCATAAATATCACAGCAATATTGCAAAAATACTTAATGTCCTAGGCATAAATCTCGCAAAAATATCTCAAGCGTGGTCTACAATGGCAGTAAGCAGTAAGAAGTAAGCGTAAGCGGTAAGAAATAAACCAATCACAGTCGATTATGACAAAAATAATCAACTGTGGTTGGTCCATTTCTTACTGTTCACGCTTTCTTCTTATTACTTACGGCCATTGTAGACCACGCTTTAGAAACACTGCGTTAAATAAAAAAATGTTTCAGACAAAAGTTGTTTGACTTGAAGGGGGACATAAGACAGCGATAGCATTTTGTTAATAGATGGTGCAACTTTCAAGATATTCACTGACCATCAATTTTTATAAATGAAAATCCCAACTTCTTATTATATCTTCTTTTTCTACCAATTAATTTGAACAACTTTTGTCTGAAACATTTTTTATTTGCTTAATATTTTTTGAGATATTTAAGGAAAACTTAGTAACTTTTCCAACATTTATCTTACGATATCTCGCTAACTATTCGTCGACAAGAAAAATAGTATTAGACTTTTTTACTTTATTTAATATCAAGAATATATTAATAGTACCCTAACTTTTGTTAATTTAATAATTTTGAAATTTCCAAAGGTCGATAAGTTAACAAAAGTTAGAGCACTATTATAATAATATATTCTTGATAGTAAGTAAAGTAAAAAAGTCTAATACTATTTTTTCTTTCGACGAATAGTTAGCGAGATATCGTAAGTTAAATGTTAAAAAAGTTACCAAGTTTTCCTTAAATATCTCAAAAAATATTAACCAAATAAAAAAATGTTTCAGACAAAAATTATTCAAATTAATTGATAGAAAAAGAAAATATAACAAAAAATTCGGATTTCAATTTATGAAAATTGATTGTCAGTGAATATCTCAAAAGTGGCGCCATTTATAAACAAAATGCTATCGCTTTCTTGTCCTCCTTCAAGCCAAACAACTTTTGTCTGAAACATTTTTTGATTTAACGCAGTATTTCTGAGATATTTGTGATGTGACATTAAAATGGGACACCCTGTATATAAATTGTTTCACACTGCAATATTGCGGCGATAATCAGAAATATTACGTGGCGGTCTGTCATGCTGGAATACAGCGGCAATATTCCTGTGATATTGCAGTGAGATTTATCATCGCGCAATAATGTTGTAATATTGCCATTATGTTGCCATACGATAGTCACATTGTAACATTGCAGTAATATTCCAGTGATATTGTAATATTCCAGTGATATTGTCTGATATATCGCTCATGTGTTAAGTCAAAACGCAAATATTTTCGGTAATCATAGCTTCAGAATCATAAATTTTATAAGATTTGTAAGATGCTATAAACCATAATTGCTAAACAGTTTTTATTAAAATCAGTATCTTATCATTATCATTTTTATAATAAAAATACAGATGTAATATTAACGTATATATATATATATTTCTATTATTGAAAATTGTCTTATATATATATATATATATATATATATATATAAGACAATTTTCAATAATAGAAATATAAATATAATGATAGCATAAAGAATAATGTTTATAGAAGTTCTCAATAAGAACTTTTTGCAAATCGAAAAAATTTTATGTCTTATTCAGTAAAGGATTCTGAAACTGAGTACAGCAACCGTCAATAGCGTGACTATAACTATAAACTTTGAGCTAACAGATATTAAAGAAATCGCTAATAATTCTTTTCGGGAATAATTTTCTTAAGAGTTTTCGGGTAAGCTTTTTACAATTTGACCATTTAGATCTAAACAAAACGGCGTATTTTCTTCAGTCTGTCTTTTATGAAAATCATTGATTTCTTAAAAAAAATTGTTATTTTATACCGGAAACTACAAAGATCGCGTTATTAACATTTGTACCTTAAAAATATGTGGGTAGTTTTTTTCTAAATTTTTTTTCAATATGGTGGACTTAACATTGCAGCCGAAATCACGAATTTCATCTTATATCGATTTTTCTAACGTTTTTTCACTTTATAATGCTGATTTATTCAATCTGTCTGATATATCACTCCGCAACATTGTTATAATATTTCTGCATTATTGTAGATTGATATATCACATTGAAGTATTACTGCGATACTCAGAAATATTACGTAGTGCTCTATCATGTTGGAATATAGCAGCAATATTCTTATGATATTGCAATGAGATTTATCATCGCGCAATATTGTTGTAATATTGTCACTATATTGCCATATAATAGTCACATTGTAACATTGCAGTAATATTCCAGTGATACTGTAATCTGACATATCACTCCGCAACATTGTTATAATATTCCTGCATTATTGTAGATTGATATATCACATTGAAGTATTACTGCGATATTCAAAAATATTACGTAGCGGTCTATCATGCTGGAATATAGCGGCAATATTCCTGTGATATTGCAATGAAATTTATCATCTCGCAATATTGTTGTAATATTGTCACTATGTTGCTATACGATAGTCACATTGTAACATTGCAGTAATATTCCAGTGATATTGTAATCTGATATATCACTCTATAATAATGTGATAATATTGCTGGAATATTATATAATAATCTTGTGATTTTGTAATATTGCTACAATATTATAATATTGCTTCAATATTGCTGCAATATTGCAGTGCTATGTGGGATGTCCGTTTACGTCCGCTTGGGCATTAATGGGTTAATACATTTTATATGTTCCAATGGGTCTACTTAAACTTCTGTGTTAACAAGACGGGTTTATTAAAAAATAACAAATATTATTTGTAAAAACCTAACATATTATATTGAATAATTTAACATTATGTGAAAAAGTAATAATGACACTATTTCAAAGAAAATTTTATGTAAAATTGATGAAAATTGTAAAATATTTATAAATATTAAATATATTATAAAAATAATATTTTTAATTTTATAATATATACATGTATTTATTTAAGAAGAATGTTATCTTTATAAGGAAATATATTATATTTTCATCACATCTTTATTATTTATTTCAGCTGTCGCCATTTCAACTGAAATACTTTTAATTATATGCCACTTAATTAATTCAATTAATATATTTGGAAAATGTGGCAGCCACAAATGGGATCAAACTCGAAATCACCTTTTACTTACTGCACTTAAGCCAGCGGCACACGGTGCTTGTTTTCGTGCTGGATTACTTGCTGGATGAAAATTGCTGCGAAAATATTTCCGAAGATGGAAATGCACCAATCAGAACGTAGTATTTTCATCCAGCAAGCAATCCAGCACGAAAACAAGCACTGTGTGCCGCTGGCTTTACACTATTCTGATTATATATAGGGTTCTAAAAAGATATGCTAATATCGGGCATAATGTTACTCATTCCATGGTCTAGATATTGCATGAGCAACTTTTATATCCATACCATGTATAGTGTGTTCAAGCCTTATTACCAAGGGATTTCCCTCAATGATACACGTTCTGCCAATGGTTCATACGTAAGGATGCCAATCCTAACTTTATTCCTACAGTGCTGTTTACGGGTGAGGCACAGTTTACCAGAGATTGTTAATTTTCACAATGAACACATCTGGGCAGGTAATAATCCATACAAAATCGTTCCATCTCGTCATCAGCAAAAGTTTTCTGTTAATGTATGGGTCGGCATCATCGGTGATTATTTAACTGAACCCTATTTTCTTCCACCAAATCTTACAGCGCTTGTGTACATAGATTTCTTAGAAAACCATCTTCATATTTTGTAAGAAAATGTTCCATTGATGATTAGACAAAACATGTACTTTATGCATGATGGAGCTCCTCCTCATTTCAGCCGTATTAGGTTGTCTAAAAAGTATTGAGCTTTTGGAATTCAAAATTAAGAATACATTTATTGTTATTTGTAAATAACATTATGCAATCACATATGCACAATTTTGTTCGGTGACCTTCTGCCATTTTTCCGATAACACTATAATCCCGTCGCTATAGAACTTCTGTGGTTTCTGGTCAAAAAATTGTGACACGTAGTTTTCACAGGCCTCTCTTGAAACTAACTTAACACCATTCAAGGAGTTCTGCAGAGACCGAAACAAATGATAGTCTGACGGTGCCAGGTTCGGGCTATACGGTGGATGCATTAAAACCTCCCAGCCAAATTCTCTCAATTTCTGACGGGTCGTTAAAGATGTATGCGGTCTGGCGTTGTCAGCGTGGTATACGATACCCTTTCTGTTGACCAGTTCCGGCCGTTTCTTTTGAATTGCTAGGTATAATCGCGCTAATTGTCGACAGTACAAATCCGAGTCTATCGTTCTGCCTGGCGGCAGCAGCTCGTGATGCACGATACCTTTCCAATCCCACCAAACACACAGCATAACTTTCCTGGGCGTCAGTGTGGGCTTTGCCACAGACTGTGGAGCTTCTCCTCGCTTCGACCACTGTCTTTTTCACACATTGTTGTTGTAGGTTATCCACTTTTCATCACTCGTGATCATCCGCTTTAGAAATGGCTCGATTTCGTTACGTTTCAGTAGATTCGCAAATAGATAAATTCGATCGAGTAAATTTTTTTGAGTCAAATCATGTGGCATCCAAACATCGAACTTCTTTTTGTAGCCAGCTTTCTCCGAATGGTTTAACATGTTTGGGAATAGATGTTTAGGTCATTGGCGATGTCATGATTGCTTATTTGCCGGTTTTGCTCGACTTTTGCCAGAATATCATCCACTTTTTCTGTGATTGGTCGCCCATTGCGAGGAGCATCTTGGACATCGAAATTTCCAGAAGGAAAGCGACTGAACCATCTTTTGGCTGTTGCTTTTGATAACGTATCTTGCCCATAAACAGCACATATTTCTTCACGGGCCTACGCAGCATTTGCGCCTTTATCGAAATAAAATTGTAAAATATAGCGCAGTTTTACGGAAAGTTCATTCATCTTCACGACGCAATACCTTACGTCTGATTATAAGAATTCCAACATTTTTTGTACATCTGTTAGCTTCAACTATCAGCTGTCAAATGACGTTAGGCCTGACCCGCTGCGACTCATATACCCTGAGATTTGGGACACTAACGCTATCTCGTGCGCAAAAGGCTCAATACTTTTTAGACAACCTGATATTAGTCGTGATATTAGTCGTTTTCTCAATCAAACTTACGGTGATCGATGGATAGGAATAAGTGGACCTACTTTGTGGCCTCCACGTTCCCCGGATCTCAATCCGATAGACTTTTATTTGTGGGGACATTTAAAGGCAATCGTACATGCTACAACAGTGCATGATATTCAAAATCTTCGTGACCGTATCATTGCAGGTTGCTAGACAATTCGCTGTACGCCAGGCATTTTTGAACGTGTCCGTGAATCAATGCGTCGACGTGTCACTGCTTGTATTCAAGTGAATGGCGAACATTTTCAACATTTATTGTAACTAATTCAAAGTGACATTAAAACCAAATATAAATAAGCCTAATTAAATGATTGTCGTCTACAATAATTAATCCTAAATTTCTCCTTGTGTAAGTAATACAACTAACAGTATTTTCAACATAACTCCTGAAATAAGCATTTTCGCGCCTCCATGTCCATATAACATTTTTTCATCCTTCAGGTGTAAGGAATATCTTAAATTTTTGACATATTTTTTTAGAACATCCTATACACATTTTATATTAGGTGCTTGAATTAATTCTCGCTGTTGACTAATATAGTTTAGTAGTTGTTCTATTGCAACATGGCCAGAAATGAGCATCGGTATATATGAAAATACTGTTAATAGATTTTAATTATCAGTGTGTGACATTAGATCGGAGTGCAAAGAATACAATTTCTTATTGCAGTGAAGATATCGGGTTTCTTACTAAAAAAAGAGCATTTGTGGGAAGCATTACTTTTCTACTTTCATTTCAAGAAATCTGCTGCTGAAAGTCATCGTTTGCTAGTGAAGGCTTATGGGGAGTATTTGCCCATGGGGAATTTTTCCCATATGGGAATCGTTGTGCGCATGCGTGAACATGACGTCAGAGCTCGATGCAAGCATTTCCAGTGGTGGATGTAAACGCAGACAGTAGGCGCAAATAGTGTGCACGAAAAGTCCCGCACGTCTGTCCGTTAAAGTTGCCCCGCGTTTTCTCCGTGAGTACTTACCAGGTATGTAAATATGAAACCGGAATTTTTTTATAGAAAATACACGTTTATTGTATGAAAATGATAAAAATATTTTATTCGAAGTATTGCCCATCGCTAGCTATACATTTTTCCCACCTGTCTGACAATTTGTGGATGCCACGCCAAAAAAACTGTTGCTCTTTTGAGGCAAACCAGTCATCGAGCCATTTTCGTACATTTTCGTAAGAAGTGAAGCACTGCTCAGCAAGTGCGTGTCCCATCGATGCAAATAAGTAGTAATCGGACGGAGCCAAGTCTGGTGAGTAAGCTGCATGCGAAGGTATTAGGTGTACAAATGAATAATCCAACTTTTTCAGCTACATTCAAGGTTTATTTTAAAACAAAGTAAATTAAATTGTTCAATCAAAGTATTCGCCGTTGCTTTCTATAACTTTAAGCCATCTTTCAGGCAGCTGATGAATTCCATCTCGGAAAAATGTTACATCTTTGGACACGATAAAGTCGTCAAGTTATTTTCGGATCTCATCCACTGATTGGAAGTGCATATCGAACAAGGCGTGTTGCATTGACCGGAATAAGTGATAATCGGATGGAGCAATGTCTAGTGAATACGCCGGGTGCTGCAAGACGTCCCAGCCAAGACTCATTATGGTGTCTTTTGTATTGGAAGCAATGTATAGCCTGGTAATGTTGTCATGCAACAATTTCACTGGACGTTCTCCTTTGCCAGTATACGGGCGTTTTCGTTCCAATTCTTGACTCAAGCAGATTAATTGACGTTGGTAGCAGTCCGCAGTAACTGTTTCATCCGGTTCCAACAACTCATAATAAAGCACGCCCTTGGTGATATCCCACCAAATGCAAAACAGAACCTTCTTTCCGAAGCGATTGGGTTTTGCGACCGATTTTGATGATTCGCCGGAATTTACTCATTTACTTTCTGCGTTTCGGATTGTCATAGAGTATCCATTTCTCATCGCCCGTAGCGATTTTCCACAAGAAAGCTGCTTTCGACGCTGCTTATTGAGAAGAGAAAGACACGTTGCCACTCGTTGATTTTTGTTGGTTTCAGTGAGTTCATACGGAACCCATTTTCCTTCTTTCTGGATCTTCCCCATCTCATGTAGGCGTTTGGAAATCGTTTGCTGCGTTACTCCCAACTGCTCTGCAAGCTCTTTTTGTGTTTGTGTCGAATTCTCAGCGAGCAGTTGTTCCAAATCATTATTATCGCACTTCGGAGGGCCTCCAGTGCGTTGTTTGTCGATTAGACTGAAATTACCGCTTTTAATCCACTTAAACCAAAATGCGCACACATCATACAATACTTCGCCGAGAAAGGAACAAATCGATTCGCACGCTCTTGCAGCATTTTTTCCTTGTTGAAATCCGTAAAGAATGCAGTGTCGGATATATACCTTATCTGTTGCCATTTTCGACTGTACTGAACTGAATACTTTTGAAGGTTATGTTGGGCCTTTCGCCAAACTATATGTTCTTTTTAATAGCTATATGTCAACATTGCATAATCACAAAATAACGGGAAAATCTATTCAATTTAAAATTGATTTCATAACTGCTTAAAATAATTTGGATTATTCATTTGCACACCTAATATTCCCCAACTAAACGCCTCAATCGTTTCCTTGACCAGTTTTACTGTGTGTGATGGTGCATTATCATGAAGCAAAATCACTTTGCGTTGCCTTTTTTCATATTCTGGTCGTTTTTCACGCAAAGCTTGATTCAAATCGATCATTTGTTGTCGGTAGTGTTCAGTATTAACGATTTCGCAAGGTTTTAGCAGCTCGTAATAGATCACACCCTTCTGATCCCATCAAACACAGAGCATTGTCTTCCGTCCATAGCGATTTGGCCTTGCAGTCGATGTCGATTCGCCTGGAGTTATCCATGATCTTTTACGCTTAGGATTCTCAAAATATATCCACTTTTCATCGCCAGTCACAATTCGATGGAGAAATGACTTTCTTTTGTACCTGGCGAGCAGCATTTCGCAAGTGGTTTTTCGGTTTTCCTGCTGTCTTTCATTCAATTCATGTAGAACCCATTTTCCCATCTTCTGGATCTTTCCCATGGCTTTCAAACGTATGGAGACGGCTTCTCGTGTCATATTTAATTGATCCGCGAATTGTTGTTGCGTTTGAGCGTCATCCTCATCCAACAATGCTTGCAATTCGCTGTCTTCAAACTTTTTCGGTGGTCTTCCACGTTCTTCGTTTCTCACGTAAAAATCGCCACGTTGGAATTTTTTAAACCACTCAAAACACTGTGATTTACCAAGAGCATACTCACCGTAAGCTTCGACAAGCATTTGATGCGATTCTGCAGCTGTAGTTTTCTTCAAATGGTAACAGAAAATCAACGCTGTCCGCAAATCGTAGCTTCCAGGCACAAAATTCGACATGTTCGCTACTACAAACGCTATTACAAACTATGCTGTTGAATGAAACTTGTATTGTTGTGAGTTGAAAATCTTTATCGGATGTCAACAAATGGAAATGGCTCCAATGACGCAGTTTGACGGTAACTACATTGACAGCTAGGGCCATCTATGGACAAATTCCGATTTCATATTTACAGATCTGGTACGTTATATATTCATAATGTAAAGTATTATAATAAATTGGAGAAGCGATAAGTGTAGTGATAAGTTAAGAAAAAGCTGTGATAATAAACGCAATAGGAATAATAAATATAATATATTGACATAATATATTGCAGATATAAAAAATTAATATATTTTATTATTATCTTTTATTATTCATATATAAACTACATTATATAAACTATATTATATTTCAGAACAGAAACTTTTGTCCTTCCCTATGATTTCCTTCACATTTCCTTCATAGTGGGGACTTAACAATACCTTCAAATATATACGTCCGTGAAGCTATCACAGCGTTTGCTCAATACACGTGCGCGACTATTCCCACGACTTGTCATCGCTGATGGGGAGCATGCTGTATCTAAAACAACTTGCAGAGATTGGTGTATGCGCGCGCATGCGCACACGTACACGCACATGTTTTTTTTTCATTTTTTTTTTTTGGTAACGCAGGGAAAATCCTTCATGGGTACTGCCGACCCTTGAAGGAGCCGGGGGTTATGTCGGACTCTTACTGACTAAAACCATTGCGGGATGTCTACCATTCGGACCGTTGTGAGGGGAGTCAGAGGAACTGCTCCCGCATTCCCTCCCCAACACCCCGGCCCCAGGGCTCTCCGGGAGCCCTTCGCCTCGAGTACTGCACCCCGTCCCACCAAGGGAGTCCGGGGTGCGGTCCCCCGACTGAAACCCCGGTCGGGTTGGCCTTCTGGTTTTATCTTAGGGGGAGGGACATCCACCCTCCCCCCGCAGCCCCCATTACTCCCCCTCTAGGAGGGCGGTATAGGGGAGTGGAGCCATTCCCAACTGGACATCCACTCCCCTTTTTCCCTGATCCTACCGACGCATGAGGAGGGCGGGCAGGCTCACTCACCCACCACCACCCTCTCCTCAGCGTGTCCGGAGTCGGGCCCGAGGCGGCCGAGGGGGTGGCCTCCAGTTGACTGGTGGCCGCTCCTCCTCGGCCGACTCTACCTTGGGCCCACTGCCGATTCCCTCCCCGGGGAGCGCCGCCCCCGCGCCGCCTACCGCGGCGCCTCCCGGGTCGACGCTCCCACTCGGCGGCCTCCTTCTTGGACATCACGTCCTTACAGAAGGAGGACGTCGCTGACCATGCCTGACCATGCCGCACACATTATAGTGATTATTATAAAATGTACATATACTTTTTGAAATGTAGTATTATAGTAAGTAGAATAGCTAGGCCGGTTCTAACCCAATTTCCAAAATATTTTTGCAAACCCGCTTTTTTTAATTAGATATTTTTGTTAATACCCCCTTTATTAATAACCCCTCCCTAAAATTTTTTTGCTTCCATGGACTAGATGGTGCCGTGACGTCACGAGAGAAAAACTGTCGGGCTGCTGCTGCTAGATCTACTGGGATGTTGCTAGACTCGAACCTGGGCCCTCGCGGTTACTATCCAATGCTCCAACCTCCTAAGACCATCGTCGCCTGTTGCTGCTAGTAGACGTCTAGTGAAGGTTTTTACAGTGTGTATGATAACGTCACGAGAAAAAAAACTGTCGAGCTGCTGCTAGACTCGAACTTGGGCTTTCGCGGTTACTATCCAATGCTCCAAAGCTCCTAGACCACCATCGCCCGTTGCTATTAGACGTCTAGTGAAGGTTCTTATAGTGTGTATGATGACGTCACGAGAGAAAATATCTATCACGCATAGTTCGAGTCAAAAAGGCCTACACAATCTAAGGTTTGAACTATGCAGTAGTTGGTATATTTTTCGAAGAAAGGATGTGGTCTAAAGTAAAAAAAGATGTATCATATAACAAAATAATTTATTTCTTAGAATAAACATCTCACAGATTCGCACATGATATTTTTCAAAGCATATGCCAGCAGCTTGCAATCAATAAGTGACTCACCGTCAAAGCCGGTGCTTTCACGTATCGCTTTTATCGCATAACACATTTCGGTAATTTTTTTTCTCGAAGAACTTTTACAAAAGTTTGAAATTTTGATCTAACGAGATACGACTGTTCAGACAACTGCGTATATATGTGATCAATGTAATATTCATAAGTAAATAACATGTTCATGGTAGCAGGACTCAAATACAAACACTTAGAAGATAGCGTTAATGTTACAATTTTTGAATCATTTAGTTCGCACAATTCCACTCATAAATCTCGAATCCCTAGCGGAGAGTACGATGGTTTGCCTGCTTCCAGAAGTCGTTGCATAGCACCACAATTTTCCATCAGTTTTCCCCAAGTATCTGCATGTAATATTAGTTGATTACCGCGATTGTCACCGAGGACTATTTCCACGACGGGTACACGAGATTGTACATTGAGTCCAATGTCCAAATATTTATAAGACGTTGTAGTCAAAGCGTATCTGCGCCCCAAGATGCGAGTAGCATGACGTAACTCAGAAATGCTATAAAAATACAATAAATGTTATATACATTTAAAAATTCGACCGGGAAAGTGCACACACAGTACCAACCAAATTCACATTGATACTCACTTCTTACGTCCCATTTTGTATGGTGGCTCCTCGAAACACTCATCGTACTTTTGTTTCCACCTGAGGTGATCCTCATCCTCATCCTCATCCACATGTTGAACAGGCATGTAATAATTTGTTTGTGTAGCGCCCACTTCGACATCGGACATTTTGATTTATTATATGTGGAAGCTACTGTCGAACCTTATCTTTACAGAGCGACTGACGAAACAATATGCAGGAACTCCTTTTAACACAGGTAAGTTTTCCCCACCAATGTTGTAAGTTTAGTCGAAGACGAACAGAACGCACTGCGTATTACAATATCACATTTTTGACGAAAAACGTCTTTATCAGTCGTTGGCGCCAGACTGCTGATACCAAATCGTACGTCTACAAGCCTATTATTGTATCAGATAAAGAAAGGCATGCACTTAGGCATACAAAGTCCACAACGAGTCGATATGAGTTTAAGACCCAGAAATGTGTTTAAAAGTTCGTCGAGGAAGTTTCCCGAATTTTGATAACGGCATGTATTTTTGGAAGAAGAAAGGGCTATACAAAGTTCAAAGCAGAATATTCTATAGTTTAGTCGAAGACGAACAGAATGCACGGTTATAGTGTGTGTTGACAACGTTCGCTGGAAGAAATGGCCGAATCATCCGTAGAACGCGAACTGTGGGATCAGTTCGCTCGATTAGGTTCGCGAGACGAATAGCTCGCATGAGAACAAAAGTGCGACGAGTGTCTTGAATCGTTGGAACAACATAGCCGAGCCAAACAGCCGCGACTATCGGTTGGTTCAGCGCACCCGATGGTTGCTCGTATAACGCAACTCGAGGTTGTAAAGAATACTTTGCGCAGACGTTTCGTATACGCAGGAGCCGGACATTCGGAACTTTTCTGGCGAGAAATCGATACAGCGTTCAATAGTCGAGTCAACTGGGGCGATTGTAAATACAGACTATATCGACCCTCTTCGATTTCTCGAAGATGTGAAGAATATCGTGCTCGAGCATATGCGATGCGTTATGAAGAGACAAGGTAACGTAAAAGTGAATACTGTGTTCAACGGTGAATTTATGGTGGGTGATAAACGCGCGAACAAGAGCATCAATACGAGGAACGTTGGACTTCTTCCCACATCCGATCTGAACAATTGGTTCGTGACATGTGTTATCGAACCTAACTTAGCGTCCTTGGAGGAATTCCAGGAACGAGATAGCGGGTGGGCACTCTCACGCATACTCGATTTGACCGTTAACGTTAACAAGTACAAATCGATGTGTACGAAATGTTGCATCGAATTACTGTGCGAAATAAAAATGAAGTGAGCTGTAATCAACGTGCAACGACAAACACGCAGATCGTCAGTCTTCGTACCCGCACTATACATTGGTGTTGCATATGCACGACATTGAATTTCCAATGCGCATAAACCAAATTAAAAAGTTTGAAGGGTTGAACGATATCTCGGTTAATATTCATAGTGTGGAAAAGAGATATGACAACGCGACAAAGAGAGAAGGAAACGTGATCGTGCCCATATGTCTCACGGAACAGCAAATGGAGAAGCATGTCAAGCCTGCTGCATATCCTAGATCCGCGAGATGATGGCAACGCTGGACACTTTGCGTGGATCAAGAATTTGTCCCGACTCGTCAGCTCACAACTGAGCAAAGAGGAACACAAAAAACATATTTACGACCGGTAATTATACACTAAGAACGCAATGTATAATGAATAATATGGCATATACCAATAACAAATAATGTGACATATATCAATAACAAATAATGTTTTTCCCAGATGTCTACATTACTTCAGTTCGAGCGAGAAGCTTCAGAGCCACAGTCGATTGTTAAAAAATGAATAACTGCGCTATCATCTTGCCAAACGATGATAACAAATGGCTCAGCTTCACCAACTACTGCAGGAAGGAACGGGTCCCGTTTGTAGTTTACGCCGACTTGGAATGCATCCTGGAGAAGACACCGAGGGAAGAACAAACGAGTTGGCATATCAACATCATAGCATATTTAGTACAGCGTATTACGTGCGATGTTCTTACGACGAGTCGTTATTCGCGTATCGATGTCGTCGCGATCCGGATTGCATCTCGTAGTTTGTCAAAGAACTTGAATAACTGGCACACCGTGTAAAGGATATTTTGTCTGCAAATGTCTTCATAGAAACTTTGTCGAAAGAACACTGCGAGACATTTCGGAACGCTACGCTGTGTCATGTGTGCGAAAAATCATTCGCAAAGGATGATACACGCGTGTGCGATCATTGCCACCTGACTGGACGGTACAGAGGTCCCGCGTATTCCAATTGCAATCTAAATTACCGAGACAGTTATTGCATTCCTGTGGTCTTTCACAACTTATCCGGTTATGATTAGCACTTCATCATCAAAGATATAGCAACCGCGATCGAAGGTTCAATCACTGTACTACCGGTAACCAACGAGAAATATATTTCGTTTACAAAGACTGTAGGAAACATGATGGATAGTAAGAATATATGGAAAAATTGTATACAATTGCGGTTCATCGATTCGTACAAATTTCTCAGTACTAGTCTCGATAAATTGGCGTCTTTTCTCAACAACGACAAATTAAAAATTGTTCAGTCCGAATTTTCAAATTTGTCATACAAGGATTTTGATTTATTGACGCGAAAGGGCGTCTTTCCGTACGAATACCTTTATGCGGACAAGCTGCAGGATCGGTGTTTACCGCCGCGCGAGTCATTTTATAGTTCGTTCACGGGTGACACTATCCGAGAGCGACTACGCGTACGCCGCGAACATCTAGCAGCGGTTCTCCATTCAAACCTTGGGCGAATATAATGACTTGTTTCTGAAGACTGATGTCTTGTTACTGGCCGATATTTTTGAAAATTTCTGCAATAGTTAGTATCAAAAGTTACGGGTTAGATCCCGCGTATTATTACACTTTGCCTGGTTTTACGTATGATGCTATGTTGAAGCATATAGGCATTAATTTCGAATTGCTCACTGATAACGACATGGTCATGTTCATCGAGCGCGGTATTCGCGGCGGTTTTAGTCAATGTTCCAGTAGATACGTAAAGGCCAATAACAAATACTAGGTGCGCAACTAAGTTTCCGGGTTTTTTTGATCAATGAAAAATGGAAAATTTCAAGAGAAATACAAAAAATGGTTTATTCAAAGTATCGTCCTTCGCTAGCTATACATTTTTGCCATCTCTCTGGCAATACATGAATACCGCGATAATAAAACGATGCGTCTTTGGACCGAAACCATTCATCCAACCAGTTTTGCACTTCTTCGAAATTAGCCAAGTGCTGCCCAGCCAAGCCATGCGCCATCGACCGAAACAAGTGATAATCGGAAAGGACTAGGTCTGGCGAATACGGCGGGTGCGGTAGCAGATCCCATTTCAGCGTTTGGATGGTGTCCTGGACGATGTAAGTGCGATGGCACAGAGCGTTGTCGTACTGCAATATCACTCGTTCGTGTCTTGTGTCCCATTCTTGCCGTATTTCGAACAATGCATGGTTCAAATTGATCAGTTGTTGTCGGTAGCGATGCTCATTGACAGTTTCGCCCGGTTTCAGCAACTCATAGTATACGATTCCTTTCTGGTCCCACCAAACGCAGAGCATTCTCTTCTTTCCGAAGCGATTTGGCCGTGCCGTCGATGTTGATGCTTCGCCAGGTGAAAGCCAGGATTTTTTGCGTTTGGGATTCTCGAAATATATCCACTTCTCATCGCCAGTAACAATTCGATGCAGGAAACTCTTTCTTTCATGCCGCAAAAGCAAAATTTCGGAAGTGGCTCTTCGATTTTCCATCTGTCAGTCAACTCATGCGGCACCCATTTTCCTTCCTTTTGAATTTTTTCCATGGCATGTAAACGTTTGGAAATACTTTGGCGAGTCATGTTTAATGCCTCCGCAAGTTGATCTTGTGTTTGCGTACCATCTTCATCCAATAACGCTTGCAGATCGGCGTCCTCAATTGTTTTTGATTTTCCGGAGCGCTCCTTGTCCTCAGTGTCGAAATCGCCACTTCTGAAGCGTTTAAACCAATCTTCACAGGTAGTTTTCAATGGTGCATGTTCGTCGTAGGCCTCCTCAAGCAAACGTCGTGCTTCAGCTGCACTTTTTTTCAAGTTAAAGCAGAAAAGCAAAGCTTCCCGCAAATACTGTTTATTTGGCACAAAACTCGACATCTTCGTTGTTAGAAAAAATATTTTTGCGTTGCGATATGTGTTGCTATTACGAATGGTTATTGTTAACAGATGTCCAAGCTATAAAAAAACCCCAACTTCAGACATATATGTCGACTACATGTGTCGTTAATGCCATCCATGTGTGAAACCCGGAAACTTAGTTGCGCACCTAGTACATGCAGTCCTACGATCCATTGCAGCCATCATCATACTTGATATATTGGGAGTACAAATCAGATCAGTCCATTATTTTGTGTTAAAAGATGTATTTATTTCAAAACAAAATGAATAAACAGATCAATTAAAGTATTTTCCATCGCTGGCTACTACTTTCTCCCATTTCTCAGGCAATTTTCGAATTCCAATTCGAAAAAATGACTCGTCTTTTGAGGCGATCCAAGTTTGGAGCCAATTTTCGATATCTGCGAAAGAAGTGAACCGGTGACCTGCCAAACCGTGCTGCATCCTTCGGAACAACCAATAATCAGAAGGAGCAATGTCCGGAGAATACGGCGGGTGCGGTAAAACATCCCATTTGAGCGTTCCCAAATATTTTTTTACGACTTTTGCGACATGAGGCCGAGCGTTGTCATGAAGAACGTCTTTCAACGTCTCTCGGTTTCAGTTCATAAGGCACCCAATTTCCTTGTTTTTGAATAATTCCCATATCTCTCAATCGTACAGAAACGGCTTGTTGAGTCACTCCCAATGATTCTGCAAGTTCCTCTTGCGTTTGACTCTGATCTTCTTCGAGTAATGCCTCTAATTCTTTGTCCTCGAATTTTTTGGCTGTCCAGAGCGAGGCTTGTCTTCGATGTTGAAATCTCCATGCTTGAAACGTCGAAACCATTCCCTACATGATTTATCAGTTGGAGCAGCGTCACCATAAACTTCAACAAGCATTCGATGGGCTTCAGCTGCACTTTCCTTCCAATTAAAGCAGAAAATTAAAACCTCCCGCAAATGCTGCTTGGTTAACACAAAATTCGACATTTTCAACACTGTAAAAAGCAAGGTTTTTGTATGAAACTCAAAGCAATATAAACTGAGTATTATTGGCAGATGTCTAACTTCTCTGAAACCGCCAAAATCGGCAGTCACTATGAACCATTCATAACAGCGAAACCATCCTTTGAAAATGGACCGAACTAATTTGTACACCCAATACTTCGATGTAAATAACTTGTACGGTTGGGCAATGTGTCAACAGCTACCATATCCCGAATTTCGATGGGTTGATGATGTATCGAATTTCGACGTATCATCAATCGCGCTAGATTCACCCATTCTGGAGGTCGACTTGGAGTATCCGCAACGTCTGTACGACACGCACACTGACCTACCGTTCTGTCCGACGCGGGACAAACCGCCGAACGAAAGGCAGGATAAGCTTCTCGCAACCTTATGCAATAAGCAGCGTTATGTTCATTATCGCAACCTGCAGTAGTGCATGCTCCACGGTCTTCGTATTGGAAAGATACACCGCATACTCAAATTTGCGCAATCCCCATGGCTCCGCGATTATATCGAACTTAACACGCAGTTTAGAACACACGCGACAAATGATTTCGAAAAAAATTTGTACAAATTGATGAACAACGCTGTATTCGGCAAAACCATGGAAAACGTTCGCAATCACGTAGACGTAAAATTGTTGACAAAATGGGATGGACGATACGGTGCTGAGGCAACGATCGCGAGACCAAATTTTCATAGCCGAAATGTCTTTTCGGAAAATTTAATCGCCGTTGAGCTGCGTAAACTCGAGGTGAAGTTCAACAAGCCGATCTATGTGGGTATGTGTATCCTTGACATATCTAAGACTTACTTGTGCGAATTTCATCACGAGTAGATGTCTCCCCTGTATCAGAACAGATGTAAAGTAATGTACACCGATACTGACAGTTTAATCTACCATATCCAATACGATGATATTTTCGAGCACATGAAACGCGATTATTTCTAAATTTGATACGAGTGATTATCCCGCTGATAACATGTACGGTATACCGCTTGCCAACAAGAAGGTACCGGGTCTGATGAAAGATGAAAATAACGGAGTGATTATGACGGAATTCGTCGGACTCAGAGCAAAGATGTACGCGCTAAAGGTAGACAGCAAAAGGACATGAAGAAGGCGAAAGGTGTCAAGACCAACGTTGTAGCGCGAACTATAACGTTTGATGATTATATGCAGTGTCTGAGAGACGAGGTCGAAAGCGACGTCGTCAGTCATGCATACGATCCAAAATGCATAAAGTCTACACCGTGTTCGAACTGAAAACTGCTTTGAGTTCGTATAATGACAAGCGGTATATCGTACCAGACTCAACAGACACTTTACATGGGGATATTACAGGATAACGTTGTAAAATAAAAAAGCGATCATTGTACATATATGTATATTGTAAATGAAAAGCGATCATTGTACATATATATTTGTTTGTTTGTAAGAAATATTGTTAACTATAATAAAAAGATGGGTTATTACAAGCTGTTTATAATAGGATATTGTAATAAAAAAATGTTTATAATAAAGAATTGGTTACAATACATTTTCTTTGTGTATCCAAGAATTGTGCGAGTCGTCAAATCCCAACCATTTCACTAAAACCTTGTCGCCGCTTTTTCGCAACACCTTTTCCACGAGATAAACGTCAGGATTAGCAGTGCGATGCAGTTCGTATTTGTAAAATCCTCCAGCAATAGACTTTGCGCGAGAATCCTCAAGCAGATAGGTCGCTGGATTGGTCGTCTGTACTTTGATGATCTTAAACACTTCGGTGGTCCAGTTCGGAGTGTAACCTTTCTCGAAGATAGTTTTGAATTTGTTCACACGTATCGAGTCACCCACTTTAAATCTCGCAGGCGCTGCGATTTTTACGTTGTTATATACTGTGTGTAGGAGCTCATCGGCGACCTTAGGTGTAACATCGGCAGGACACATACCGATAGTTCGATGATTTCGCGTGTTGTACTTGGTAACAAGACATGGTAGCGAGTTGATCCATTTGTATGTTCCATTCAACGTAAATAGTTTCCACATATCGTTCTTTAACGTACGATTGAATCGTTCCACAACAGACGCCTTCATTACTGAGTACGTAGAATAATGATTGATACCGTGTTTTTTAAGGAGTTTCTGCAGATCTGCATTATAAAATTCTTTTCCCTGATTCGTTTGCAAATTTTTCAGACATCTTCCGGAGTCTTGAAATATCCTGGTGAATACCTCGACTACTTCTTTACCGTTCTTGCTCTTCATCGGTACAGCTCACGCATATTTGCTCAGCACATCGATAACAGTGAGTATATAGTGGTAGCCTCCATTGAATCGCGAGTAAGGACGCATCTCTACCAGGTCAGCCTGCCAAAGATCATCGTATCCACGCACTACGCGTCTACGAGGAAGATGTTTTCTCGCTGGAGCGTGCAACTCCTCCACCAACCGCTGCTTTTCGTTACCGATGAGCTGCTTCTGTAAACTTTTCTTCTTTCTGTTAAATTTTGATGATTGCTTCGCCGTTGCAACTTGTGATGATTCTTCTCATGCATATGTCAATATTATATGTCAATTTAACTGTAATATTCTACTTTTATATTTTCCTTGATTGCTTTATCTCTGAACATGTTCAGTCTAAAATTCGTTCTATGTTCTCATGAATGCTATTTATGTTCTGTATGTTTTTCTTCTGATAGTCTTCCAGCCAATCCGTTAATTTTTTAACATTCTCATCTACATACTGCTTTTTCTCAATGTTACTCTCATGCAGTAGAAGCTTTACAGCATTTATATTCTCATCGATATACCGCTTCTTCTCAACGTTACGTTCATGCAGCAGAAGTTTTACAGACTTTATACTCTCATCCACATAATTTTTGTGTGCAGCTTCATTGAAGGCTCCCGGCCGCGGTACATTATGTACCGCGTGCAGTTTTGCATCAAAATATTTGCCATCGAAACCTTTACTATTGGCGGAGACAAAGGGCATTTTCATGTACGTATCGTTTGGTCGCAACGTTGTTGAAATGACTTCTCATATCTGCAACACATTCTTCCACGTGTCGTTTGGTTGCAACGTCGCTGTCGGCTTCAGGTTGCGCTACATGGTTTATCTTGTGCGATTTTGCATTAAAAACTTTGGCATCGTTTAAACAAAGGGCTTTTTCATGTACGTAATTTTTAACGTGTTCATTCCATTGATGCGCTTCGATCGGAGAACCATTGCTCTCTGATAGCACTCCAAACTTATGCATCGGCATTTCGGAGCAAGCTGTATCGACTGACTGACTCATGTCAATGCCACGGTCTTATAATAAAACCAGCTTCGCGGAGTTCTTCGATAATCGATAAAATTTCGTTGTCATGAGCATTGTTGCCAGCTTGGCGCGAAGCTTCAAGCAATCACAAACGATCCACTAGCTCGTTGGGATCCAACCAATGCACGTAATCGATATTGCTGTCATTTAAGGTCATCATAGTTTGCGATGCGTATAAACCTTTTCCTGCCACTTTATCGCTCGACGCATGTGATACTAGGAGCGCGATTATATGTTTATATTTATGTCCCTTGTTACCGAGTATAGAATTTTGCGGGAGGTACCCGCGTCTGTGAGTATTCGTCGCCAATAGTATACTTTTGTATTTTTGCATATCAGCTTCGGTGTACACAGAATCGTCGGGGATTCTTTTAAATATTAGCTCATAAACCCTGGGTGTTCCAATGTATTCTGTTTCGTCTATGATTATATTATCGTCCACATCGATACGTTTATCACCGAGCATCGCTCCATCGTTACTAAGACGTACGCCGTAAACATAATCTATGGTGTTATTCTTTCCACTACTTAGCACAGCTTCCATATATTTTTGACCCAACGGACCAAAATGATCATGTAAAATTTGTTGTAATTTGTACGTTCGCAACTGACGTTTAACGGATGATACTACCGGTTCATCGGGGGTTTCGGAAACATTCTCATCATTATCATCAATGGATAGATTGTCGATCGGTGAAGGTTCATGTGATATTTCATGTAGTTGCTCATATTGTAGAGCTCCCGTCGATGTAGAAACTATCGGAAGATTTTTTAATAGTTTCCGTTTCGGCGGAGTCAATGCGACTGGTGAAAGTTTTACCTTACGCTTTATCTTTTTTTCGGGTTTTAATATTACACTCTTTGTTTCGACGCTTGTACTCAGCAATGGTGTCTCAGTTTTAACATCAAAGTTACTTTCCACATTAGCGCTGCTTCCCGCGATTTGCTTGAGAGGCTCAGTAATAGGTTTAAAATGTCTCTCCAATGCGGCATTTTCCACCATTCTACCAGTTTTCAAAGCGCGATACTTCTTGCGGATCGATTCGCTCGTTTTCGCAATCTCTTTCGCAACCTTTTCACAATCCTCGATCTTCACGTTACTATTCATCAATGATATGGTTGTCTCGTGGACATTGAAGATGTTACCACATTGAAATTGCAACGACGATTGAACATCTCACAGCATTGCAAAGTCATTAAGTCCTTTTCTGTATCGTCTGTTGGTCATTGAGCTGTCCTTATCAATCACTGCGAAACCATATTTATGCTGCCAACATTTGCGGCACAATGCACTGAAATCCTTGTATGACATGTCGGTGTACACATGATCGTTATACACATGTTTTATGTTGGTACCATCTTGTTTAAAGAGAATCAGAAGATTTGCATTGTTCCATATAAGATGTGTGGGTATTTTTGCGTACGTCTAACAGAGATGAAGACAGTCAACGTTCGAATGACGACCCATGGCAAAGTTCTCTTATCGTATCTTGCTTGTCACATACTACGTCATCAAAGATAAAAATGGAATTTTTAAGCGCTTCAGTCGTTGGAATCACGTCGCTGTTATTGAAGAATGTAAAGTATCCAATTTCATCTATCGGTGTCAGTAAATTTTCCAAGTATCGATATTTAGGTTGTTGCAACGATTTCGAGTATACGCACAAATTCTCGAAACGTAGACCGTACGGACTTTCCAACAAGCTGATGAGAACGTTCGTCTTGCCGCAATTCGAGGGACCGCATATGATGCCGCGTATGGTGCTCGGAAGCATGTTTCCATGCCTGCGCGTCTCTTGCTCGAGCATTGATTGCGTTCTATTATTGAAATTTGTCACACGTATCGACGTCGGTTGCTTCACGAACCGCATGTTTCCCCCCGCGAGTCACAAAATTCATTTTGTGTTAACGGATCGTTGCGATTGAACTATATATAGACGCGTAGATCTTGGAAACGCTCACTTTAGAAAATGTTGCTCCTTCTGACAGATACTCGTGATATTCGAGAGCTAACCTCCGAACAACTGAAATATATACCGAAGATTGTTTTATTACGCGAATTTGCAAAGTATATTGACAATTTGTGGGACAGACTCCCTGAACATATAAGAGTCGATCCAGAGGTTCAGCAGTATCGTCGGTGTTTGGCACATTACAATCATCCGTGGCAGCGAACGCATATCGACAGTCCGGCACCGCTGATCAGGGACTGTAGTGAATGTCATCGACAAAAGTCAAAGTCGTCAGCGGTCTGTTAAATTGCGCGATAAAGGTGCTTCCTATCGAACTGCACAATCCTGTATATCAATTTTGTGGCCCTGGAACTCGCTTGATAAAACGATTGGCCAGAGGCGATCAATGCATTAATTCATTGGATGCTGCGTGTCGCGAGCACGATATAGCCTATTCGCGTAGCAACAATCTCGCTGGTCGACACGCGGTGGATAAGATTCTCGCTGTAAAAGCGTGGAAATGCATAACTTCGAAAGATTCAACTCTAGGCGAGAGAGCTGCTACTGCAGTCGTTTGGACTGCCATGAAAGTCAAAACGAAAATCGGCATGGGCATGAAGAAAAAGAAGTCCCAAGAAAGCAATCCGAAAACTGCATTTCCAATAGCAAAACAGGGTGGTATTTTACCAATTCTACCATTACTGGGAGTTCTCGGTTCACTAGTCGGTGGAGCGACGGGTGTTGCAAAAGCGGTGAATGATAGCAAAGTCGCGCAACGCCAACTGGAAGAATTAAAACGTCATCATCGCGCTATGGAAGGTCGCGCTATGAAAGGTCGCGGAATATATCTTGCTCCGTACAAACGTGGGCGAGGCGCAGCAGGAAAAAAAAACGTCAAAGAGAAGCTAAAATTACCTATGGGTGCAATGACTAACATACAGTTGGAAAAACTAGCGAGGCGTATGCGTATATTTTTTTTTCGAGGTGTTTTCATGCGTGACGCCGTACCGATAGATGGAGTACGTCAAAACGAAAGTGGTATTGTAAATTTAGACAACACAGAGGGACCAGGTACTCACTGGGTGGCGTATGCGGAAAGGAGAATTCGCGCAGTATATTTTGGTAGTTTTGGTAATCTTCGACCACCCATGGAATTGATTCGATACCTTGAGAGGGATGTAGTGAAAATTGTGTACAATCGTGCGTTTTATCAACATTACAGTCAGAGCATTTGCGGACAATTGTGCTTACAGTTTCTCCAAACGGTAGAGGATTGATATGGATTTAAATGATGACATTCCACTAACAGCAGTCAGTATTCGCTTGGCAGTTTGCGAACATGTCGCTAACGCTTACGTTGACTGGCATCAGTAGCATCCTTACGGCGAGCTACTTTCCCGCTATAGATTTAAGTGACGGTGATTATGAGCTCGGATTAACGGATTTCGAAGCATACAATACGATACCAAATGTAAATTCGTCGAATAATAAATTTTATTACGGTACTAATGATGAAGAAATTACGATTCCTGAAGGATCATACGAATTGCGTACCATATACGAATATTTAAAACGTGCAATTTCGCATTCTCAAAAAACAGTATGTTCTAAAAATAACCTATATAGAGATGACGAGAATGAATATCCTATAATAATTCGTGCCAATAACAATACAATCAAGAACGAAATAAAATGTGCTTATAGAATAAATTTTAGCAAACCAAACAACATTGGCTCGTTTTTAGGATTCACATCGAGTTGTATATTAAAGCCGCGACAATGGCATGAATCGGAAGCACGGATTAAGATTATCAACGTTAATATTATTCGTATAGAATGCAGCGTTGTCAGTGTTGCGTACAGCAACAATATACGTGTACATACGATACATGAATTCTCGCTTAAGGTGCCACCAGGATATAAGATATCGGAAACGCCGGCGCATGTAATTTACCTTCCAATAATCGCACAGAGCATTACAGATTTAACGGTGCGTGTCGTCGATCAAGAAGGACAATCGCTCGATTTTCGTGGAGAAGAGATTACTATTAGATTGCATGTACGACAGCGACGATAATAAATGTAATCTATGAAATGCTTGTGGTGAATCAAGTGGAACAGGAGAAACAAGTAGGAAATATATTTTTTACGAGACGCGCGATTAGTAGTACAAAATTCCTCGTTCGAAAGAAACTCAGCGCGTTCAACGTTGAATTTTTGAAATCTCTGGGATTCATCGTACGAAACGATTGAGAAAGATGATTGACATTTTGAACATTGGAAGTGAACCGGTCTTTGACGAGTGCATCGTCAAAATTGAGACACATACGTACAATCCATACGCTAATACAACGTTTGGATATAGCGACAAGATACGAATACCCATACAGCAGCAGAATTTATACATATTGCCATGCGAGAGTTATCTCTATGTCGAGGGGAAGGTGACGAAATAAGTTGCGGTCGATGGTGCGACTGTAACGTTGGGATATAATTGCGTTGCATTCATGTTTGATGAGATCCGTTATGAACTGGATGGTGTGGAGATTGATCGTAACAGAAACGTGGAAATAACTTCAACGCTCAAAAACTATGTATCGATATCTTCAGACAAAAATATTATCATGAAAAATGCGCGTGGGAGACGACTGGCACTATTTCACCGGACGGGTATTTCAACTTTTGCGTACCACTCAGCGTGTTGCTAGGATTTTGTGAGGACTACAAGCGTATAGTGATTAATGCGCGTCACGAATTGATTTTATTACGATCGCGCAGCGACAACAACTGTCCACTAGGATCTTCAGCGCTGGATCTTAAGATCGAGCTATTTAAGATACAATGGCGAATGCCTCACGTAATCTTGAACGATATCAATGAACTTTCCATGCTGAAAACTTTGGAGAATGGACGATACTTGAGTATGAGTTTCCGCTCGTGGGATTTGTATGAATTTCCTCTGTTGCAAAGCCCTGCGACCAAACACCTGTGGACCGTCAAAACTGCTACTAATATGGAAAAACCACGATACGTTATTTTTGCGCTGCAGACTGGTCGGAAGAATGTCATGTCGGAAAATATATCTCGATTCGATTATTGCAAATTGATAAATGCAAAGCTCTATTTAAATTCAGAGCGTTATCCGTATGATGACATGAATTTGGACTTTGCAAAAAATAAATACGCCATACTTTACGATATGTATAGGCGTTTTCGTAAATCGTATTATGGATGCGACAGTGCTGAGGTATGGTTAACAGCTACCGACTTCCGGCGGCTAGGTCCTTTCGTGGTTATCGATTGTTCGCGTCAAAATGAGTCCGTCAAGAGTGCCATAGTGGACGTGCGGATAGAATTTGAGTGTAAGGAGAATATACCGCCGAATTGTCTCATCCTGTATGATCGTGTAGTTGAATACTGCCCGCTAACCAACATAGTTCGCAAACTCAATTAACATCAGAAAGTATTTACGAGAAAAGAATAATACACGAAACAAAGTGCTATAAACGGCATTTCTCTCCCGGGTGTGTCGAAGAATGTTTCACCATGGTTGTGTCGATGTTTGTCGACTTGCAAGGATTCATGGAAAGAGATTTATTGTAAAAGAAGCAGCGATACTGAAGAACGGAACTATTCTTTCGCACTGCGTCTTTACGAGTCCAATGCCATGGCATCTGCTCACAAGATCAGATAAATCGAGGGCCTACTGGTTAACGGTTAATCATCATGGATTACGAAGGGAAGATGGAACCGTCAAATAAACCGAATAAATGAAACCATCATGCAGAGCTGAACATCTGGTTACTGCAGCTGTGGCGGGTGATATGTATGACGAGCTTGAAGACAATGCATCTCAATTTGTGTACGTGAAGGAACATGAGAAGCGGGAATTGTTACACCTTCTGGATGACAATGTGAGAAGCAGCGTGATCATTAAGACCATGGACACCGATTACGATGATGTTCCTTCCCTGCAAAAATTGAATAATACTTTTCGATATAATAATCATATGAAAATTTGTGCATTACAGAATGTACTAAATATTTTCAATTGGTGGTCTCGAAGAAAATTGTATGACGCTATATAATAAACATTATTTCAAATGTACAAATGTTTATTCCAATACGCTTATCCCCTTTCTTAGGATTTTATATGGTAATTGTGTTTGATAAAAAACTTCTTTATTTGCGGTATGATGGCTTATTTCAAGTCTGGTCTAATTTCGACTTATTTTCACGCGTGTGTGTGTGTGTGCGTGTGTGCGTGCGTGCGTGTGCGTGTGTGCGTGTGCGTGCGCGCGTGCGTGCGTGCGTGCGTGCATGCGTGCGTGTGACGTCATCATGCACATTGTAATAACCTTCATTAGACGTTTACTAGCAGCAATAAGCGACGGTGGTCTAGGAGGTTGGAGCATTGGATAGCAACCGCAAGGGCCCAGGTTCGAGTCTAGCAACGTCCCAGTAGATTTTTTTCTCTCGTGACGTCATCATACACACACTGTAAGAACCTTCAATAGACTGTAACGAGGCGCAGATGCACCTCGTTACTACCGGCCCGACCGACCACCTATCGGGCCGAAGAACGGCGCTTTGCGCCACCCTAAAGCACAGAAACGATCGCGCCGCCGCTATCAGGCGCCGCCGCTATCGCGCGCCGCAGCGATCACGCGCTGCCGCTAGCGCGCGCGGCCGCGATCACGCGCCGTCACCGTGCCTCGCGCCGATAGGCGCGCCACTCGATCGCCGCCGTATCAATCGTAGCGCGATCAACTATAAAACGGCGGCGATCGAGCTTCTAGACACCAGACCGATCCGTACCGCCGATTCGATCTAGACGCTTGTATGCCGAAAGAGAGAATATCCGGACCGTTTCGCTCTGCTTTCCGTATTCCGACTACCCGACCGGCGACTAAGCAAACGGGATTGTGCGTCCGCAGTCTCGATCGAGCATTCTCGATACTTGGCCGTCTCCCGTCTTCCTGGGCTCGTGCATGCGCGTGCTCAGTCGAGCGTACTCGACAGTCTCTCGCCTTTACCCGCCGCCTTGAGTCAAGGGTTCGTCCGTCGGCGAACTCCGCTGAGCGTACTCAGCCTTTAGGCGATCCGTCTAGCGACCAAGAACCCGGGACTGTGCGTCCGCCGTCTCCGCTGAGTGTCCGTAGCATTTGGTCGCTTTCCTCCGCGAACGTAGGGAAAAGGGAAGGTGCGTACGCTTTCTCTGTCGAGAGTCCTCGGCCCCGACGGACGAAATCATTTCGCGTACCCCGCGACTTGCGTGCGTGCGTTCGACCTGGAATCGCAATCTCCGGTCCGGCGACCATTTATACGCGAGCGATTTCGAAGCGAGTATTGGGCGATAATTGTTCGAGACGCCCAGCGTCGCGAAGCGTCACCGCATCGTTACCGTCGTTACCGTCTACACACGTCGCGCAATAGGCTCCGCCTTCCGCACGGCCTATCCGTTCGTACGAGCGCTTGTACCGCTCACCGCACCGCACCGTACCGTACCGACGCGCCTTATAGACGCAACCCGCGACACCGCCTTCGGGGCCGAACTCTTGTATCCCAGTAAGCATACAATAAAACTAAATTATTTCAATTGCCATTATCAAGTGTCTCGCTGCTTTACTCCTCCTCGAATCCGGACTCCGACGAGCCTTATCCGCGCGAAACACGTAGCAGCGACCGAACCGCGGAGTTCGGCCGTTACAAGACGTCTATTAGCAGCAAGCGACGGTGGCCTAGGAGCTTATGGAGCATTGGATAGTAACCGCGAGGGTCCAGGTTCGAGTCTGCCTACATCCCGGCAGTTTTTCTCTGGTGACGTCACGATCACCATCTAGTCCATAGAAGCAAAAAAAAATTCTAGGGAGGAGTTATTAATAAAGGCGGTATTAACGAAAATATTTAATTAAAAATAGCGGTTTTGCAAAAATATTATGGAAATTGAGTTAGAACCGGCCTAGCTATTCTACTATAGTATATAATATAGTGTATGGTATATTGTAGTAATATACATATAACACATCGATCAATAAGTCCCGGGACTAACCACTAAAACATTTGTTTGCCAAAATTCTTCTTTATTCATCAACATAGTCTCCTTCAAGAGCGATACATTCATTCCAACGCTTTCCTAACTTTTCTATACCAGCCATGTAGAACGATCTTTGATTTCAAAATAGGTGTTAGTTTCGGCAATCACTTCTTCATTGGAGCCAAATCTCTTTCCCTGGAGCATCTTTTTGAGGTCTGCGAACAGCCAATAATCGCTGGGGGCCAAATCTGGAGAATACGGTGGGTGCGGAAGCAATTCGAAGTTCAACTCATGCAATTTGGCCATCGTTACTATCGACTTGTGACATGGTGTAGCGTCACTAAAACCACTGTAACTCAATGACACAATGTCGGAATGTCATGAAAATTTGACACGTAACTTCTAAAGGTTGGTACTAACTGAGAATGGTATGGATTTGATATTAGAGGCACCCTTTGTTGGTTAGTCCCGGGATTCATTGATCGATGTGTTATATATACAGGGTGTCCCATTTTAAGTGTCCACCCCAAATATCTCTTATTTTTAGTTTAGAAAAAATGGTTCAGGCACGTTTTGTATGGTTTCGAGGGGGCCATAACATGGTACCATAGATTTGACCTTGAAGAGTCATTTGAGGGTCACATGAAGGTTATCTCAATTTCTTTAGACGGCACCCCTACTTTTTATTACATATTCTTGTAGCTGACCTCGAGAGTTTTCCAAAACACTATAATCAAATTTTTTTTGGTGAAGTACTTTTCGAGTTATGAAGCTCCAAATTTACAAAATTTTGGTAAAAATACAAAATATTTCGTAAAACATTCACTTTCCGATAGTCTTATCTTACATGATCCAACCAGTCAAGGCAAGATCCAAGCATAATCCAGCCAGTCAAGGCAAGATCCGAGCATGATTCAGCCAGTCAAGGTAAGATCCGAGCATGATCCAGCTAGTCAAGGAAAGATTCGAGCATGATCTAGCCAGTCAAGGCAAGATCTTCTTTTGTGTACAATTACTTAAAGTGTTCAAAAACTTGGCCATTTACTTGTATGCATAGCTCTAGTCTTTGGTGAAAGTCGTCCCTAACTTTTTCAAGAACACCTACATTAATATTTCTGCAATCCTGTCTGATGCGGTTTTTCATATTTTTAACGGTTGTAGGCTTTTGCGAATAAACTATATCTCTAATGTAGCTCCAAAAATAAAAATCTAGGGGTGTCAAGTCGGGTGATCTTGGGAGCCATTCTTGAACTCGGCTGCCCATACCAATCCACCTATTCGGGAATCTATTGTTTAAATATTGTGTAACAGCTCGAGATCTATGAGCCGGTGCTCCATCTTGTTGGAACCACATTCGTCTGAGTAAATCATTGTCGACATGTCTCAAGAGGTTGAGCAGGTCATCTTGAAGAAATCTTAGACAGATTGCCGCATTGACATTTTCTTCAAAAAAATATGGACCAACAATAACATCTCCCAGGATGCCTGTCCAAACGTTAATGGACCACTGCCGTTGAGACTCTTGGCTTCTCTGCCAATGTGGATTAGCATCTGAATAATAATGGCAGTTATGTCTATTAACGCATCCTCTATTACAAAACGTGGCTTCATCAGGAAAAAGCGTACCAGCAATGAAACAAAATGAACCGGGGATTTTGTTGGATTTGATCTCGAGCCCAGTTACAAAAACGTACACGGCGTTGGTAGTCCCTCTCTTCCAATAGCTGAGTTAGATGAATGTGATATGGGTGAAACTTGTTGAGCTTGAGCACACGATTGGCTGTTGATTTAGATATACCGTATTGCCTCTCAATTTGTCTCGTAGAGATTTGAGGATTCAAAGCAACGACACTTATAACAGTTAATGATGTGACTTCATCAGGGCCCGATTTTCGCCGGTTTCTTCTAAGAAAACCCTATTCAGCTCTGTCGCAGTCTTTTTATTTTATTACTTTCCTATCAAGATGGCGTCTGTCTGGAAATCTTTTAGCATAAAGCCTTTCTGCTGCTGAGTATTTATTCCTGGCCTCACCCAAAATGCGAATCATGTCCACAATTTCATTTGGTGGATAAGCAGCCATAATTATAAAGAAAAAAAGCGCCAAAAAACCAAAAATTCCTGTCTTATCAAAAAAAAGTCAATGGATAATAATATGCGTCTGTCTGAGACTTCGCCAAAATATCGACAGTTGCCCAAGTAAGAAATTTGAAACAAGCCTCTTGATATTTATTTCATTAAAAGAATTGACAATTGCACTTTCACAATTGTTACAGTTCATTGATTATCAGGCAATACAGGATCTCGTCTTCACTGGCTGGATCATGCTAGGATCTTGCCCTGACTGGTTGGATCATGTAAGATAAGACTATCGGACGGTGAATGTTTTACGAAATATTTTGTATTTTTACCAAAATTTTGTGAATTTGGAGCTTTATAACTTGAAAAGTACTTCACCAAAAAACATTTGATTATAGTTTTGGGAAGCTTTCGAGGTCAGCTGCAAGAATATGTAATAAAAAATAGGGGGTGCCATCTAAAAGCATTGAGGTAACCTTCACGTGACCTTCAAATGACTCTTCAAGGTCAAATCAATGGTACCATCTTATGGCCCCCTCGAAACCATACAAAACGTGTCTGAACCATTTTTCTCTAAAATAAAAAATAAGAGAGATATTTGGAGTGGACACTTAAAATGGGACACCCTGTATATATAGGGTGAAGAAAAAACCACAGGACCCCTGAAAATTTCGAAAAATATACACTTTATAAAAAAATGTTTCAGACAAAAGTTGTGGCGTTGAAAAAGATCTATTCACCAATCTTAACAATTTTACCTTGGATGCCGTCATCAAGGTCAGGACAAGGTCACCTCGGATTTTTTAAATGGAACCCCAATTTTTTATTGCACTTATAGCCCTTCTTTAGACCTTTTCAAAGCACTATGGTTTTATACAATTTGAATAAGCTGTTCCGAAGTTATCGAGCTTTTTAAAGTAAGGTATCTAGCAAACTAAGGCAAGATCGGAGGATGATCCAGCCAACTAAGACAAGATCGGAGGATCATCCGGCCAACTAAGGCAAGATCGGAGGATGATCCGGCCAACTAAGGCAAGATCGTAGGATTATCCAGCCAACTAACGCAAGATCGGAAGATGATCCAGCCAACTCGTAAAAATAATTGCGCGATTAACTTCCAGGCGTTGGCTCCTATTGGCTTGTCTTAATTTCGTTGATTGATTCATTTCAGGTGGTTTTTATGACCCGTCAAAAATTGCGACAGCTTGGTTGGGAAGTTTTGATGTATCCACCGTATAGTCCAGACATAGCACCCTCTGACTATCACTTATTCCGATCTCTGCAGAATTCTCCCAATGGAATTAAGCTGGTTTCAAAAGAAGCCTGTGAAAACCACTGGATTCAGTTTTTCAATCAGAAACCACAGAAGTTCTTCACCGATGACATCATTGCTCTACCCGAAAAATGGCGAAACATTGTCGATAATATTGGAGCATATTTAGTTTAAATGAATTCATTTTCACACTATAAGAAAACCAGTTAAATTTTACTAAAAAACGCCACGAACTTTTTCCCAGATCCAATATATCATCAACAAGGTAGAATATCTTTTCTAGTAAAATTGTATTGCTCGTGACTTGTCGCGACGCTTGGTACTGCTGACATTTGCTTATGAAAAACTATTTACGGCCTCATTAAAAAATCTGGTTTTGTCTCGGTAGGCCTCGGAGGGGCCTCGGGTATAATACAAAGGATATATCATAATAACATTGCGGTGATACATAACGTCAACGTGGCAAAATATCTTATGTTTTATAGTGGAGGCTGGAAGGTATTCATACACATACACTTATGCATTACTCATATTGAGTTGGCAAATAAGTTCGTTCGGTTTTTTAGAGTAGAATAAAACAATTTTTTAATACACAAGATAAATTTTAATCAATTATATATTAGCCATCTTTATCGATGACCTCTAGCCATCTTTGCATCAACTTCATTATGCCACGTTCGTAAAACGTCTGGGGCTTTTCGGCGAAAAACTAATCCAGGTGGGTTTTAACAGCCTCTTCATCCTTGAAGATTTTCCCGTTCATAGAATTCTGTAGCGACCGAAATAAATGATAATCGGGAAGGGCAAGATCCGGTGAATACAAAGGATGAGGCAAAACATCCCAGCCAAGCTGAAGCAATTTGTTCCGAGTGGTCAATGACGTATGAGATCTGGCGTTGTTGTGGTGGAAGACTACACCCTTGCGACTTGCCAATTCTGGATGTTTTGTGCGGATTGCTTGGTTCAATTTCGTCAATTGCGAACAGCATACAGTTGAATTAATCGTTTTGCCTGACAGTAACAGTTCGTAGTAGATGCCACCCTTGAAATCCCACCATACGGAGAGCATTATTTTCTTCGGATGCAATCCCTCTTTCGAGGTTGTTTGCGGTGGCTCGCTGCTGTGCCCCCATGATCTTTTACGCGTTACATTATCGTAGATGACCCATTTTTTGTCACCCGTCACCATTCGTTTAAAGAATGGGTCGTTTTCTTGGCGTTTTCGTAGCGAATCGCAAATGGATATGCGTGTGGTCAAGTTAGCCTCGGTTAATTGATGCCGCACCCAAACATTAAGCCGAGAGACGTATCCCAGCTGGCGCAAATGCTTTTCTACGCTTGTGTGGGATATATTCAATGTTGTACCGATTGGGATAGATTTACTTCGATTATAGCCTTAATGTCACTTGAATTAATCTCGGTCGGGCGACAGGAGCGGGGCGTATCATTGACGTCGAAATCTCTAGAACGGAAATTGGCGTACCACTTTTGGCATACGCGTTCTGTTAAGGCATCATCTCTATACACACGGCATATCATTTTGTGAGCATCCGCAGCTCGTTTGCCTTTTTTAAAATAATAGAGCAAAATGTGACGATAATGCACGTTATTTATTTCCATGTTCAAAGCTACGCAGCACACACAATACTGATGTTAGCCAAACCAAACACAGCACAACAGTGAAACATAACCTTTCACATGTGTATTCGATTTATACGATAGCGCTGAGAAAAGAAAAGCGAATCCGCATGAAACTTACACTGAAACATAAAACCGAACGAACTTACAGTCTGTAAAGTAAGAGCGTGTACGGGTTAATGTGTAGAAAAATTTATTTTTAATGATTTTAAGTACATGGATTTGTTGTACTCCATGAGAAGAAAAATGCTATACCATTAATAATGAGTCCAGTCACCACCGGCATTGATAATTGCCTGGCATCTCCAAGACATACTTTCCACTAAGTTGACTGCGTTTTCATTCGGTAAAGACCTCCAAATGAGACGAATTTGTCGTGTCGGCTGCTTCAAAGTGCACACTCTTTTTCCTCGAAGCTTGTGTTTGAAATATGCCCACACATTTTCAATGGGATTTGCATCTGGCGACTGCGATGGCCAATCAAGTGTGACGATGCCAGACTGCTCTTTCCACTCGGTGCACAGCTTGCTCCGGTGTTTTGGGTCGTTGTCTTCCTGTAAGATCCAATCCTCGTTTCTTTTTGTGAAGCATCGTTCAGCAGTCGGCAACAAACACTTCTCATAAATTTTAAGCATTTTCGGAGCATTTAAATTATATATAAACAGATATAATGCTCCAAAACCCTGTTTCGAAAAGCAGCCCCAAAGATGAACTTTTACAGGGTGTGTAACAGTACGTTGTATTAATCTATTGGTCAAGGTTGACCAGGAACGTCGGATGGCAGTATATCCCCAAACAGAAGCTTCGTCCGTAAAGATCACGTTGATCCAATCTCGGTCCAAATTCTCCTTTGCCCAAGCGAGTCTTTTCGTCACATATTTTTCGCCTAACAGTGGTTTCTTCATTGTGCTTCAATATTTGAGGTTATGCGCAGGGAGATGGGTTCGAATAATTGTATGTGATACTTCTATACCCTTCTGTTTTAATTTTGTTGCTCCTTGTCGCAATGTTAAGGTCGGATTCCGCTTAAACAGATTCACAATTTTTTTTTCCATATTCGGCATCACTTTGCCTATCGAGCCACGTTCTGGCAAGTCATCGACATTTTTGATTTTCTTATATTGCTGAACCCACTTAGCGACGAACGATTTTGACTTTCCCATGTATTTAGCAGCCACTGCATATGACATTTTTGGTCCTTTGGGCTGGGAACAAAGGAACACAGTCTCGTAGCGCGATGCGTATGCGACACTCATGACGGTTAACGTGTTTCTCAGGTTAGAGTTCGACGCCAATTGAATCTTTTGTGACAAAGCATTCACGACAAAGATTTCATCTATCGGCTCACAAAAAAAACAGGACGATATTTGAAGCCAACTGCCATTTATGCCATACACGCTCTTACTTTATAGACTGCCAACCCGATATATACGCTAATACTAATGCATTGTTCGCACGAACGCAAAGCAGGAAGGTTAGGTCATGTAGACTGCACCATAGTGCATCTGGGCTATACTTTCCGTGTTATCTGCACCAAACGATATTTTGTCACGCAGACATCATATTCGCTTATCAGACTTAAATAGGCATCTTCCTTATTAATATAAGCGCTCTGTACGGCCTTGTGGACGTTTCTCCTGATTGTAAATATCATACATATAAGGTGATTCTCTCCGTATTTAGTTCATAATTTGTAATATAATTTTGCCTAGTTCGCGGGTCTCCGCGAGAGGTCTCTAGTATGGCACCTGTAGATCCTTAAAGACCATCACACATAAATTTCCGTAAGAACGTAAAACGTAAACTTAAGATGTAAAACGTAAAGTCCGTGACACACAGTTGGCATAAAACATAAAAATCAGCCAATGGCAAATGCAGAAATATCCCTTTACATTTCGCAAAGTTTAACCTAAAATGTTAGTACCATTCCACCAAACAGTAAGTATGCTTCTTTTTTATTGAATTTCGAATTTTACAATAATATAAAATGTATTTAGATATATGAATATTAGAATTATTGATACTTTGATAACAAGGAGTGTTTTATAAAAAAAAATGCGTCATTTAGATTTTGTTTAAGTAAGGTGTTGTATTAATATCAGGTGTAGTAAAAAGAAATCCATTATTTGTGCATGAAATTGAAGGCTTTAATTACCATAGTTAGAATGATTCGATTTAGGTCACATATGCGCCGTTTTGTTCGATAATTTGTTGCCATTTTGAAGGTAATTTCATTGCCTCTCTCATAGAAGCCCTCGTCCCTATTGGCAAAAAATTGAGACAGTCGATTTTCACAAGCCTCTCTTGAAGCGAATTTTTCACCAGCAAAATTGTTCGCCATGGACAGGAACAGATGGTAATCACTTGGTACCAGGTCCGGACTATAAGGTGGATGCATAAGAACCTCCCAACCAAGCTCCCGAAGCTTCTGGCGAGTCACTATCGATGTGTGTGGCCTGGCGTTGTCCTGATGGAACACAATTCCTCTCCTATTGGTCAAAGCTGGCCGCTTCCGGGCGATTGCTTCCTTCAGACGGTCCAATTGTTGACAGTACAGTTCCGAGTTAAGAGTTCTGCCGTAGGGGAGCAGCTCATAGTAGATAATTCCCTGCCAATCCCACTAAACACACAGCAAAACCTTCCTGGCCGTCAATCCTGGCTTGGCCACCGTTTCCGCCGGCTCACCCCGATTCGATCACGACCGTTTTCGCTTGTTGACGTCGGTGACGTTGTCGTAAGTGATCCACTTTTCATCACCAGTGACCAACCGTTTCAGAAATGGGTCGATTTTGTTGCGATTCAGCAGCGATTCGCAAATGGAAATTCGGTCCAAGAGGTTTTTTTTCGTTAACTCGTGTGGCACCCATACATCGAGCTTCTTTTCGTATCCAGCCTTATTCAAATGGTTTCAAACGGTTTTTTGTGCAATCTTTAGCTCTTGGGCAATCGAAACAGTGCTTACATGACGGTCGGACTCGACAATGTCCATGATTTTATCGATATTTTCGACAATTGGCCTTCCAGTGCGTGGTGCATCTTTGACATCGAAATTACCGGAACGGAATCGACGAAACCAAAATTGCGCGTGATTGGCTGTTACAGTATCAGGACCATAAACACTATTTACATTTTCAGCCGCCTGGCTTGCGTTTTCGCCTTTATCGAAGAAAAACTGTAAAATATAGCGTATTTTCTCTTTGCTAGTGTCCATCTTTGGCGCGCGCTCAAACAAAACTGAGTCAACTAATCACAAAACTGTCAGAAAAGTTTTTTTAGTACG
This sequence comes from Harpegnathos saltator, assembly GCF_003227715.2. NCBI lineage: Eukaryota > Metazoa > Arthropoda > Insecta > Hymenoptera > Formicidae > Harpegnathos > Harpegnathos saltator. The sequence goes on from NW_020230130.1 coordinate 113,987, forward strand.
AAATCTCATCTTTCTAACGCCATCTAGTGGAACCCGATCGGACTTATACAACGCGAGATATAGATAACTAAAGCCATCTATTGGAAAAATAATGGATTTCTTTTTACTACACCTGATATTATCAATCGCTTTTGCTTACCGCATAGGGGAGTCAACAGCATAAAAAGTCATAAAAGAAACGTGTGACGTCTTAATAAAAATCTTAACACGTGATTATCTTCGATTTCCAGTACAAGAAGAGTAGGTTAATATTTTTCATGGTTTTTGGAAGGATTGGAACTTCCCACATTGTTTAGGAGCCATAGATGGAAAGCATATTCAGATACAAGCTCCGCCAAACTCTGGCAGCTTATACTATAATTACAAAAGGACTTTTAGTGTCGTATTGATGGCAGTCTGATCACAAATATAAATTCACTCTAGTCGACATCGATGCTTATGGTAGCAATAATTATGCAGGAGTATTCTCTCGATCAGAATTCTGCAAAGCTCTGCGAAATCAAGAGCTGGACTTACTACAAGGAATTGCAAAATTACCTGGAAGTGAAATAAGAACATCTTGCTTTTTCATTGCAGATGACGCGTTTCAGTTAACTACCAACATGATGAAACCTTATGCTGGTCGAAATTTAAGTCAAATTTGGAAAGTTTTTAATTATCGACTATCTCGAGCCCGAGGAACCATTGAAAGTACATTTGGCATCCTTGCTTCACGATGGAGAGTATTCAGGAAACCCATTTGCATGAACCCTGTTACTGTCGACAAGATTGTCATGGTATGTGTTTGTCTTCACAACTTTTTAAAAACGGAAAACGATGCATTATCTACATGAAATTGCTTTTATTGTTCACCCAATTTTGTGGACTCGGAATCACAGAATAGCGATATTGTTCCTGGAGAGTGGCGTAATGAAGATGTTGAAGGCTTTCAAGGCCTTATACCACCAAATGCCCATTGCGCAACAAGAGAAACATATAATCAGAGAGACTTATTAGCAAATTTCTTTGTCACTTCTGAAGGTGAACTTCCGTGGCAGTATACGAGGGTGGTCCGATAAGTACTTAGCCTACAAAAGAAAAACGAAAATTTTGGAAAAGTGGCGATTTATTTCTCAACATAGTCTCCTTTTAGCTCGATACACTTGACCCAGCGATGCTCCAACTTCTTTAACCCGTCTGGAAAATACGTTTTCTCGAGGTCTGCAAAGTAGGCCTCCGTGGCGGCGATGACCTCCTCATTTGACTCAAATTTCTGTCCGGCGAGTGACTTTTTCAAGTTTGGAAACAAAAAGAAGTCGCACGGGGCCAAATCTGGAGAATACGGTGGATGGGGCAGCAGTTCGTAGCCCAATTCGACCAATTTGACCGTGGCGAGGGCGGGGGTGTGAGCCGGTGTGTTGTCATGGTGGAAGAGCACTTTTTTCTTCGCCAAATGGGGCCATTTTTTCTGCAATTCGACGACGAATCGGCCCAATAATTCGGCATAGTACAGCCCTGTGACCGTTTTGCCCTTCTCCAGGTAGTCGATGTAGATCACACCTTGTGAATCCCAGAAAACGGTGGCCATCACCTTTCCGGCCGATAAGACAGTCTTCGCCTTCTTCGGAGCACGTTCGCCGGGTGAAGTCCACTGTTTCGACTGTTCCTTGGTCTCTGGTGTGTACCAGTGGATCCATGTTTCGTCGACGGTCACGAAACGACGCAGAAACTCCTTCGGATTGCGCTTAAACAGCGTCAAACACTGCTCTGAAGTGGTCTCACGTTTGCGCTTGTTGTCCGGAGTGAGCAAACGCGGCACCCATCGCGCCGACAGCTTTCTCATGCCCAAAATTTCATGCAGGATATGACCCACGCGGTCTTTTGAGATGCCTACTGTCTCAGCTATCTCGCGCACCTTCAATCGGCGGTCTGCCAATACGAGATCGTGGATTTTTGTCATGTTATCCTCCGTGGTAGCCGTTTTCGGGGCACCTGGACGTGGCTTATCAAAAACCGACGTGCGACCACGTTGAAACTCGTTAAACCAATTTTTGACGGTCGCCATCGAAGGAGAAGAGTCACCGTACACAGCATCCAAGCGCTCTTTGATTTCGCTGCGCGATTTCCCTTCCAAAAACAAGAATCGAATCATCGACCGATATTGCTCTTTTTCCATTTTTCTAAAATCCGCGGACACGCCCGCTTCCACACACGGTCAAAACAAAACTACGAGTCCGATTCGGCTGAAATTTCGACAGTAGCCGTCTACGAGAATGTACTACACGATAGTAAATTTCTCTTGCGATAGTGGCGCCATCGGGCGGTGAGGCTAAGTACTTATCGGACCGCCCTCGTATATGTGTCCGCAGAGATTTCAATTGCGATGATACTCCAGACATGTAATTATATATGTTTGTAATAAATTTCCAATGTACATATAATTACAAAATATTGTTTGTATGTTTTATTTATTGCGAAATATACAATATCAATAATCTATATATTTTATATATTATATAAAGAAAGATTATATAATATTATATAAAGAAAGATACAGAAGCGTGAATTACTATCTAAAAATAAACATTAGGAATATTAGGAACACAAATACGAAATTAATAATATGCTATCTAAAATTTAAAATATAAAAATGGTTTGTAACTTTGCTGTCATTTTCGTCTTAAAGAATTATAAGGTTCATGCAAAATTTGCATCATTGCTTGCTGGCGTTTATATTTTTCATGCGATGGTAATTTTTCTAATTGATTCGCGATTAACCTTGCAAAAGTTTCTTCCGAGCTACCAATAATTTCGGAATTATGATTATGCTGGAGACGTTGGTGCATACCCAATCGACACAATAATATAGCCAACATATAACATCTATGTTTTTCTAAATCACGTTTTATATAACGTGAAAGTAATTTTTACGTTATTGTTATATAAAAATTTCACCCTTTTTCGATAGTACAAGTAATGATACATACATGTTAAATATCAGAGTTTATATTTCATGGATGTTACATATATGTTACATAAATGTAATATTACTCCATTTGTAACATGTACGGAAATGTAACCTAGCTTGTTGGTAATTGAATAACGTAACATACATATCACATACATTAAGATGTGTCTGCTACTATCATGTTATATCGTATATATATATTAAAAGAAAAGTAGGAAAGATATTATTTATTCTCCTCAGTCCTAGGCCCAGTTCCACAACTTGCTTTAAACGGAGTTTAAAGCTAAACCAATGGTTAAAAGCAATAGTATATGCGCATATACTATTGCTTTTAACCAAGTTTAAAGCACGTTGTGGAACTGGGCCCTAGTGTCCAGTTGGCTGGAAATTGTTTTCAAGTCTATAGCCTGACTCGCCTTACACTTGAAGTGTATAAAACCATGTGTCTAACATGCTGGACGTAGGATTTTACTCACTTCAAGTATAAGGAGAGTCAGGCTATAAACTTGAAAAAAATTCCCAGCCGACTGGATACCAGGACTGAAGAGAATGTATATATTAATACTAATGCAAACATCTTCCAGTTTCAAAAGGTTTTATTTATTATAACATTTTAATAAATAATTGAACAGAAAAACATGGCTTGAGACTCATTTCAATAAATAATTGAACAGAAAAACATAACTTGAGAGTCATATATATATATATATGTATATATATATGTCAATAGCTACGGTAGCTAACTAAAAAATTGTCTTAAGGCTCCTGTTTCTTCGCCGCGATGATTTATGACATTAACAGAAAAAGCATGCTAGAAATTGTTGCGAAATACTTTGAAATCAAGAGATAAAGTGATCCATAAAGTGATACTTGTAATCGAGCATATTTGTAAAGTAATCGAAATACTTTCCTTTTGTGCTAACAATTAATAAATGAATGTACAATTAAAGTGATATTGAATCATGGGAAAAAAATATTAAAAATAAAAGTTTTGTTATGTTTTTACGGTATATTATTGATTGTTACAGCAAACTGAAAATGTTTGAACTATTTGACAAACTCTCTCGATCAATTGTATCACTTTGTAAATATCTTTTTATTTCAATGCATTTCGCAAGAATTTTAGGAATGCGTTTTCTTACTTCTGATTTTATTGATCAAGAATTCCGCAACATTGCTCGAATGAGGTACAATTAATTCGCTATGATTAGTACATTTTACTGATTCTACTTTTCTAGACAGGAAGGAACTACTATGATGTGCCAGTTCATTGTTAATTAATTGAAATCTTCTTCTTTTAGACAATAAATGTAGCTGTTTTGGCATCCTTTTTTTCTATAACAAAAATGTCACATACTTTATCAGAATTTGCTTAATATTATATTCCCAGATAGCACAGAGAATTCCAAAAGAAATCAGTCGTATGTCAGTAATTATAAGTTAATTTTCAGATCAAAAAATAATTCTTTTCAGTACAATTCTCCGAAAAGAATTATTTTTGCATCTGAAAATGAACTCATAATTACTGACAATGACTGAATTCTTTTGGAATTCTTTTTCAACTATCTGTGCCATCTGGGTTTTTATATATACTGAAAGAGCTAACTTTTTCTAATACGCTAAATAAAGTAAAATATCTATTAATACTAGTTCATGCTCAAATTAATAAGGTTTAATCGATGGTCGTGCAAGTAGGTAATTTTATAGCGCTGTAGTAAAATAATAATAATTTTAACATAATTACTTTATTTTATCTCTCTTGTTGATGCAGTCGTAAATGTTCCAATGTGACTACGCAAGATCCTCTCTCCTTCACCCTCCTCTGTGTGAAAAAAATGGGACTGTAGGAAGCGACAAGAAACTGTATGTCCTACAGAATGTATCTTCACAGCTTATCGTCTTCTTCTTCTTCTCTTTCCTTGTTTTATGCTGACGGGAAGGTCTGACTGATAGAATTCCGTAACACTATTTACTACGTTAAATAATAGTGAATCAAATATATTACATTTGGAGAAAATGCAAATAGAATTGCAAAAAATAATATATATTGTATATATATATAGGTTAAGTGTGAATTTACACCTTTCTTTCCGGAGGTTAGAGCTCGTTATCCTTTCTCTCTCTTGACAAGACAAATTTACAAAGGTCATGTCGAATTTCGCTCTAAATTCCGGACACGTGTTAGCGAACGCGATGTAAGAACAATAACGTGCTTTCTTCCTTTCTCGTAGTGAATATCGGAACACGACAATAGTCCGTTATGATTTCTGTTACACACAGGATACGGAAACTCTTGCCGCGTGTCACTCACGACGCAATACGGGAAGCCAGCGTGACCAATCACAGCCATTCCGCGAATGGCGCGAAATGAAAGAAATAGTTGTGATTGGTCGCGCTGGCTTCGCGCGTTCTGTTCCGCTGAGAATTTCCATGCTATGAGACGCCAACTTCAGGGAAACAGAATTAGCGCCGAAAAAAAAGAGAAATGGCTATGATTAGTCACGCTGACTCAGAGCGTACCGTTCCGCTGAGAATTTCCACTCTATCGTTATTATAACTGGTCATTAACTTTTTATTTCTAGATATATATAGCAACAACTGAATGTGTTGACTGAGCAGTTATGTAGAGAAAGACATCAAAATTACATAATTGTAATGTAACTGTTATAACATATTCGTTATATAACTTGTTATTTTGAAGGTATATAGCAGCAACTAAATATGTTGACTGTGGTAGTTATATATTATACAAAAAGACAGAGAAATTACATAAATGTTGTATAATTATTATAATATATTCGTTATATAACTTGTTATTTCCAAATTATATAGCAGTAACAAATTGTATCGACTGGGTAGTTTGGCAAAGTAAAATTAGAGAACTCTCCAATGCACCCGAGTTATCTTTTTTCTTATATGGTGGTTGTCGCGACACTGGCGCAGCTTGCAAACTTTTGAGTGTTAGAGAAGGTGTTGACTCTCTTATTCCATCCATCCATTGTCTTTATACGTTTCACACTTGAAACATTCGTATAAGACCTGAGAAAGTCATACAACATTACACTGCTATATATACTGCTATATACGTCAACATTTATTTATGTTCTTGACTCATAAACTTACTTCCTTTTTTTGATGTGGTCATTTAGAAATGACATATTTTCATAATATGTAAAACCACTTCGCTAATTAACTCCGCTGATTAACCGCCATTCTTTGAATCCAACTCCCTTTGCTGTTTTTCTTTACCGAATCTTTCACAGAGTCTTATCCAATGGTTTTGACAATCCGAAACTATAAAAACATTGATTTTCTTATTAATAAATAAATAAATAGAAGAGGTAGAAATATAAAGTCCCCTCCCCCCCCTCAGTGCATATTATAATAATTACCAGTGCATACTCTATTATCGTATATATTATATAATTATCATTTAATAGTAAGGAGTTTTTGCAATACCGTCTTCCAGATACGGTAATGCTAAAGTACGTTCCGATATTCACTGCCAGTACTTCAAATCTATAGGATGCGTAACATAATTTATATATTCGCAGTATTGGCAGTGAATATTGGAACGTACTTTAGCGTTATCGTATCTGAAGACGGTATTGCAAAAACTCTAATAATATATTCATTTACCTGAACTGTTTACTGCTAAGGCTATTTCTTTCCACGAATTTTCTTTCATCAAATGGTCTTTAAAATTACGATTTTGATGGTTATAAAAATGTGAGTATGTTCTTACCGCATCAATAAGCAGTTCATCATTTTCTTTACCATCCTCATTTTCAAGGAATTCATCATTTTCCGAGTTATTAAACATATTATAATATTGATTATGATCACTCATTTCATCTCACTTATCTCACTGCGACAAATGCTACGTATCATACATCTAACTTTACTAGCTTCGCAAATTTCAAGCTAAAGCGTATAATATGTAATCATTTGTGATTGGTTGTTCACAAGACGTAGCCGTAAAAATTTCATCCTTACTGAATTTTTCGACGTTACGTTTTACGTTTTACGGACAAAAGTGGAGGGGTTATGGAGAGAATATTATATTGGGATTGGTCGATTTCCTTACGTTTACGTCTTACGTTCTTACGGAATTTTATGTATGATAGCCTTAAGGCTCGTCTACATTAGCTGTAAGAGTAAGACTGTAAGGTTGCAAGACACGAAATGAAATATTTTCATCCACTGACAGCTTACGTTACAGCCTTATTTTTACTAGCTATTATTAGCTATTGTAGATGAGCCTAAAGCGTGGTCTACAATGGCCGTAAGCAGTAAGAAGAAAGCGTGAACAGTAAGAAATGGACTAACCACAGTTAATTATTTTTGTCATAATCGACTGTGATTGGTTTGTTTATTTCTTACCGCTTACGCTTACTTCTTACTGCTTACTGCCATTGTAGACCACGCTTTAAAGGCCATCACATACAAATGAAAGTAAGCAGTAAGACGTAAGTAGTAAAGAAACTGACCAATCACAATCAATTATTCTCGTAAGTTTTAAAATGGCGTCCTTACATTTCGATTGTGATTGGTCGATTTGCTTACTGCTTACGTCTTACTGCTTAAGTTCGTTTGTGTGGGATGGCTTTAAGCGTCGTCTACAATGGCAGTAAGCAGTAAGAAGTAAGCGTGAACAGTAAAAAATGGACCAACTATAGTTAATTATTTTTGTCGTAATCGACTGTGATTGGTTTATTTCTTACCGCTTATGCTTACTTCTTACTGCTTACTGCCATTGTAGACGACGCTTTAAGGCCCATCTACAATGGCTGCAAGAATAAGATTCTAAGCGTAAGTAGTAAGAAGTAGACCAACCACAATCGATTATTATAAGAATAATCGATTAAACGTGGTCTACAATGGCAGTAAGCAGTAAGAAGTAAGCGTAAGCGGTAAGAAATAAACTAATCACAGTCGATTATGACAAAAATAATCAACTGTGGTTGGTCCATTTCTTACTGTTCACTCTTTCTTCTTACTGCTTACTGCCATTGTAGACGACGCTTTAAGGTCATTCTACAATACGTGTCGTAAGTTGTAAGCCGTAAGAACTGACCAATTATAGCCGATTATTTTTGTAATAATCGACTGTGATTCGCCAATTCTTACGGCTTACGACGCGTATTGTAGAATGACCTTTATGGTTGGTCCATTTCTTACTGCTTATGCTTATAACTTTATTCTTGCAGCCATTGTAGATGGACCTTTAAGCAGCCAAGAAGTTAACTATCTGAATTTGCCGATAATAACATGATGCGTGCAACATCTGTACGCGACTCGATTAACTACAGTGCTATCGATAATGTTAAATAGTGTGGTAAAAAGTTAGATCACTTACTCGTTTACACCCTGCATATAATTGAAAACTAACAGTTAGTAAACAAATATTTCCAAAAAGTTATCAAGGAAATAAATAATTGCACAATTATTTGCAACATATTTACATTTGCTATCATATTTTTATTAATACGTAGAACATATTCGCATCCTGTCCACATATTAAAGAATCACCTTGTCTTGTTTATATTTCAATTTAATTATCCGATTTGATAGCATCTTGCCGGTAAGATTAGAAATATTGTGTTAAAATCATTACCATACTTCAAACGAGATTATTGATAGCAATTCACTAAATATAAAAAGAAAGTCATACAATAATATATTGTACGAAAATAGTAATTAAGATAAATATTTAAAGTAGTAATCTTTGAAAATAATAATCCTCAATCAATTTTTAATTGTTAAGCAATCAAAATAAAAAAGATTAGTCGTTAAAACAAGATGTATAAATATCTAATGTTAATTAGTATCGATGTACATTCCATTAATTTTAAATATGCTATTTTAATAAGATTTAAAACCATTACAATTTTTCAACATTTTTATAGGTACACAACAGTTCATATATAACATATGATTACGATAGCTAGCAAAAAAATTCGTTTATTCGACATTTATTCTTTTCATTTATTATAATGAATGACTCTTAAAGTCATATCATTTAAAGCTTATCCTTTAAATGAGTAACAGAAATGAGTTTGGAGCGAATAGGAAAACTGAATCAGTTGATAAATAAACCTGCTTCACACGGCTGCTTCTTCGTTTTTTCCTTTCTCTCTTCTTTCTTTCCATCGTTGACCGCGATGACAGCCCCACCTGCGGTATCACCCTCTCTCCGAAGTAACGTACGAGGTCGTCTCTGCTAGTTAGTGGAAACCGCTTTCCAAGTAGAGAGAGCCTGTTAACCTACTCGGATTCCAGTACATTCACCGCATTCGATTCTTCACGTTGTGCAGTGCGCGAGTGTGCTTTTGATGCAAAGACTTTACAGACGTCGCATTCGAAAATTTGGGCAACTTCGATCTTGAATACCGATAAACGTATCTGATAGTCGTAGGTAATCTTCCTCAAAATCTTTATATATATATAAAGGTTAATTGGATACATTCTCTTTCGACTCGCTGCGGCCACGAAATCACGATTTGTAATAACATATCGGAGATATAATTATTTTCATTTCGAAGTTTTACTTTGATAATGTCACTTGGAAAAGCGAGACGATATTACCCAAATAATGTGAAAATTCTAAAGATATTTAAAAAAACATCGAAATTCTCCAATGAAAATTAAACAATTTCACAATATTTTTTAAACATTTTTACATTGTGTGAGATCTTCATATATTATCAGTATTCTATTCTATTCTGTTGATTAAAAACATTTATTTGTTGTTTTGATAAAATAGATGATACGCGGAACAACATGTGAAGAAACATTTATTTATAATTTATTTATAATTTGCATTTCTTTGTCCAGAATTGAATATTCATATTAAAGTTTTGCATTGGAATCCTCTCTGGATCTCAGAATTTAGAAACTCAAAACTGATCTGAGAAGATGAAGGGATGGTTTGATGCTTTTCGCAATGATGGCGGTCCGACACTTTATAGCTACAGCAATCGAACTCCCGTCACAGGTGACGTTCCTCTTCTCATTATATTCGTAATATTCGGCACTCTATTCACAGCATTTCTAGTCATATTTCCGGGTGTCAGGAAAGAGGTGAGCATTTTTTTTAACTAATAATATATATGAACTGTAATTGTTTAAACTATTTTACGAATTCTAATCGTGTTACTCGAATATTTCTTTGCTGTAGCGGTTAACTACATTTCTCACGGTTACCCTAAGTCTTTTCGTGGGTGCGACAATTCAAGGTTTGTGCATTTTGTTTGCTTTTCAAATTAGATTTCGATTGTAGTTAATAGTATAACTAACAGCCCGAAAAAGTTTGATCTTGCTAAGATTTGACGAGAATCTCCAGATAAGAAAAGATCTCATCAAGATAAGGAAAAGGAAAAAAATGAAAAGAAACAGAAAAATAGAAGGAAAAAAAGAGAATAAGGATATTAATTCATCCGAGGTGTCAAGTCATATCATCTGTCCTTCATTTAGCGTACATATATTGCTTTATATTTTTATAAAAATTACGATTGAGTTTGAAAGGATCGTAAGAGTGAAGAATAATCAAAATCTAAAGTAAACTTATTTCAAATCCATGAGATGTGAAATAAGAGAGAGAGAGAAACTTTTAAATCAGTTATGCTATTGTTGACTTTCACTATTCATCGCATATTTAAAGCTAATTTTTGTTGTTGTTGTGTTATAAAGTAGTAGGATCTTTCTAAAACGGTTGATTGAGATAACCACGTATAATGATACTAATGCGCAGAAAAATAACTATCGTACTTTACATTCATGCAGTGGCGCAATATGGTTCATCCTGGCATACGAGTTCCGCTAGCATTGTCAGTTCTTATAGCGCTTTCTCTAAGCAAAAGACGATGGCCGACATCGGTGGTTACATCGGTTTAATGCATATTAATATAACGTACAAGTGTAAGTGTCAATAAATATATATTAGGTGTCTCATAATTGAGAAAGAAAAAGAGAGAAAGAGAAAGAAATAGAGAGAAAGAGAGAGGGAAAGAGAGAGAGAGAGAGGGGGAGGAGAAGAGAGAGAGAGAGAAGAAGAGAGAGAAAGAGGACGTCGTTTCTATGTTAAAAAATAAGAAAATAATAAGATATTGGGTTGGCCAATAAGTCCATGCGGTTTTTTACTTACAAATGATCGATGATTATTTTTAAAGAAGGTAATAACTTTAATCAATTATGTATTGCCCGTTGTTATCTACTATCTTTTGCCATCTTTCGGGCAGCTTCATAATTCTTCGTTCAAAGAACTTCCTGTCTTTCTGAGCAAAAAACTGTTCCAAGTGTCGTTTAACAGCTTCCTCACAAACGAAGTGCTTTCTATTCAAAGAATTTTTAAGGGAGCAAAACAGATGGTAATCTGAAGGTGCAATATCTGGAGAATACGAAGGATGTGATAAGACATCCCAGTTTAGCGCCAATAATTTTTGTTGGGTTTGTAGAGATGTGTGTAGCCTAGCGTTGGTGAAAGACGACGCTTCTACGACTCACCAATTCTGGATGCTTCTCGTGGATCGCTGCATCCAATTTATCCAGCTGACTACCAGTACACATCTGAATTGATTGTTCTGTTCTTCAGAAGTAGCTCGTAGAACACAACACCCTTCCAATCCCACCAAATTGAAAACATGATCTTGCTTGGGTAAAGCCCTGCCTTCGAAGTAGTTTGTGGTGGTTCGCTGTGCTCTTTTGCGTGTCCCCATGATCTTTTGCGCTTGATGTTATTGTAGACGATCCACTTTTCGTCGCCAATTATTATACATTTCAGAAATGGATCGCTTTTTTCATGTTTTCAGAGTGAATCGCTGATGGAAATGCGTTGGATTAAATGAGCTTTGCTCAGTTCGTACGGAACCCAAACATCGAGACGGCTAACGTAATCAAGTTCATGCAGATGATTTTCCACGCTCGATTTCGATATTTGGAGAACGTCTGCAATCTCCCGTGTCGTGTAGTGTAGATTAGTGTCGATTACCGCCTTCAATTTGTCACTGTCGATCTCATTTGGTCGGCCTAAGCGTGGTTTGTCTTTGACGGAAAAATCTCCGCAACGAAATCTCGCAAACCACTTTTGGCACACGCGTTCTTTTACGACATCCTCACCATATATTGCTCAAATCTTTTTACAGGTTTTCGCCCCGTTTTTACCTTTTTTAAAATAAAAAAGCATAATATGCCGAAAATGCTTGTTCTGGACATCCATTTTCAGATGACGCACACACACAAGATACACAAGCAATATTTACGTATATTTTTTAAATGCACGTTGAAATGTCATCTGTCAATGACTGTATGCTTTCAAGACTTTCGACTGAAGATAAAGCTTAGCAGAGCGCCTTGAAGCCATCTATCGAGAAAAACCGCATGGACTTATTAGCCAACCCAAAAGAATAAAATTATTTTGTGCAAGAATTTGTTTTGGAAAAAAAATGTATATGAAACATTTGGTATATATATGATATAATATATATGGAATTATTACATTTTACTATAACGATGATGTAATGTTTTATTCCAATGTTTTTGAGTGCACATATTTCAGTATTGCTATAATGTCCTATTATATTTTTTTTTCTAAAAACGAATATTTTAGCATTATTACAATCTTGCAGAACATTGCAGAAATATTTTATAATTTCCATGTTATTACAATATTATAATGTAATGTTTATGCAGTTTTCTTGCAACATTTCTGTGCTGTATGGATAATATCGAAAATTAAAATTGAGGAATAGTTTGACTTATTTTATATATTGTAGAATTAAAAGAGAGAAAAGACCATAAAAATATTAATATTTTCTTATATTATTTTCTTGTAAATCGGTCTGTTATGTTAATTAGAATTTATGTTCATAGTATTGCCGGGAAACAAAGAATCCGGCGATGTTGAATATAACGAACGGTTTTGGTGGCGAAGTTCCAATGAAATGACTAGTTCTTTCAAGCAGGCTCTTTATCAAGGTGCACCATTTCCTATCGTGTCTTTGGCGGAATATTTCAGTCTTCATCAAGAAGGTTTTTCTTGGGGCGGTAGTTATCGTGCAGCAGGATATTACGCTTCAATAATGTTATGGTATACTTCAATTATTTAAAATTATTAGTTATTTTAAAAGATCATTAACATATTTTTGTATATTTAGATTATGAATTAACTGGAAGTTATTGAGATAAATAAAATTGGAAGTAAATTAAAACTAATAAATTATTTCTCTCGTAGGACTTCCTTTGCTTCGTGGATGATGATGAATTTGTTACTTATGGTAGTACCACGATATGGAGCTTATAGTATGATTTTTACGGGCCTGTGTATGTTATTAACAAATTTAATTTACACGACACTTCTACCTGAGCCTTTGATAGCTCATGTAGAAGGATCAATTCTCTCTTTCGAATTCGGTTGGAATTATTGGTTGGTGCTATTAGCTGGTTTGTATTTTACGTTAAATGTTTGATTATAATACTATACATGTATATTGAATAAACGACTGTGGTACTTTCGCAGGTACTGCGTGTCTTCTAGCAGGATTTATAATAACAGCTATCGATTTAATTTTTCCCCATCAATTCTCGACTATACTCGAAGTTGATTACGATACACCGTATGACAGACATGTTATCATAGAGGAAAGTTTTGATACACGCAACATTAAACGAAAAGTTCCTAACATCGAAGATTCGTTTGGCGATCGAATAATGAGGTTCGCATTACGATCTAATTTACAAGTCAGTTCGTAACTTATTTTTTCGATGTTGTACTATATCCTATGTCATTTTGAAAATATTTCAGCCAGTTGTCGTCTAAATTTCAAAATAGACGCTCTGCAAAAGAGGATTTCGAAGGTGTCGTTAATCGAGGATATATGTCGCACGAATTATCCGAATTTCCTCAAGAAATTAGTGATGGAGTTAACAAGAGTAACTGGTCGTATCCATTTCCACCAGTTGCACGTAGAACTATTAATGGGTAATCCATCGCTAAATATGATGGATAGCCATGTTTATTGAATTTTTACAACGTCATTAAATATTTCAATATGTATATACGCGTGTGCGTGCGTGTGTGTGTGTGTGTGTGATGAATATAGTAGTTATATAATAATATCATTTAATAAAACAGGGAAATTTAGAGTACGTTTTTTAAACAATTCTCTTGTGATTCAAGCTATTTATAAGAAGTTATTTTCAACATTTTTACATTACAATTAGGAAAATATAGATTTGTAAATTGTAATGATCTATGGAGAGTAAAAAGGGAAGAACCACAAGAAATATGATTAAATTTTTTTTTCTATTCAGTTCAAATTCAAAAGGACTAAAACAGGAGAAAAGATGGGACAAACATTATTTTTTATATTGTTTATAAATAAGAAATATAATACTTATTGCAATTATTAAATAATAAAACATAGTGCCATAGCACATATAAATATATATATAATATATATATATATACTATAATATATATACTATATAATATATATATTTATATACTATATATAATATATATAGTATATAAATATGTACATTTTATAATAAATCATCGAAATTGTCTACAAATTATTATGGATCACTTTCACAATTTCTTATAAAAAAGAGCAGCTTGTTCGATTAGCCAAAGTTTTCAAAGTGATGGATGAAATACGGTAAGCGCCTGCCCTTGTTGACTTCATCACAAGCTGACATAACACTCTTTGTTAAAGGACGTGGCCCACAGCTGAATACTCCTATTTTGCTAACCTAAGCAACAATGATAATTACTCAATAAATAAATACATGTAACTTTGAGATTACGTCAACAGATAAAAGAGAAATATAATATAATATAATATAATATAATATAATATAATATAATATAATATAAAATATGCCCTAGTTCTTTAATAATTGTACTTATTCTTTAAGCATTGTACGTTATATTCTTAAAAATTGATTATCGACATACATAGCTGTGTTTTTTTTGGACAAACTTCAGGAACGATGTCATATCTGGCCGACCAAAATGATTAATAGCTTTGAGTCCAGTAAATATACTTTTCTTCGATAGCCTCTGAAAGTGATTTTCACATATGTACTACATATGTGAAATTAAACATAGACAATTAATTAAAATTAATAGAGAAATTATACGTAATATTACTATGTCATTAATCCTATAAAAATGTCAATATAATTTTACTTACCAACATGGTAGTACGTAAATCAAATTTGTGAAAGAATTGCGTAATAAATATGTGAATTTCAAGAACATCTGTAACGTCTTTTCTCTCAACATCTCGGAGGACATCAATAAACCATTCGAAATGCTTGTGCGACGGACAGATCCATAGAAAATAGACCTGTCAATGAAAAACAAATAATATTATTTGTTTTGTAAAATAAGCCTCTTTTATACGAATCATTAAATTTAAAATACATTTATTTATTGTTAAAATATTTCAAATAATAGTTTTTAGCTAATAAAACAAATTTTTAAATATTGAAACTATCGACACCTTATTGCACATGTTTGTTTTCAATAGAAAATTTTCTTACTAAATTTTCTTACTAACACTACATTTTAGAAAATGTTCAACTCTCAATTTTTTAATTTATAATTAAATTTAGAAATCCGTAACTTTAAAATAAATATTTATAAATCTTATAATAATATAATATAATTATCTTTAAAATATATAATTTTTCTTTCTTTCTTTCTTCTTTCTTCCTCCCTCTCTTCCACCCTTCTTAAGTGTTTATCTCCCTCCCGTCATGTTCTCTTTTTCTGCTCACAGATTTTTTTTATTTGTAATATAACATGAAATATTCTTAAATTAATTGACATTTCATACTGTAAAAGTATTTACACTTTTATACAATCAAATAGAAGAGTAGTACAAGTTACAGAAGTTGCATTGTGTCAGTATCCAACATTCTCTTAAAGAACAGTCAAAATTTAAATTAATTGTTATATTTGAATAAGTTAGGAACGACGCCTTATAAAAAAATAAATTGCGAGCATTGATTTCATCAGTTTATTGTAAGATTGAAAATAACTAAAGTTGCAAGTATTCCCTAAATAACCCATGAATCACGACGTTAATAAACACTAATATTTATTGTTCATTTTCTTTTTTATAAGTATGAATATTTTTGCTTATACGAGGGTAGTCCCTCCAGAAGTACCTGACTTAACAAAGGAAACATAAAAAATTTGGGAAAAAATATTTTTATTTCTCTACATAGTCTCCTTTTAGCTCAATACACTTTTCCCAGCGATGTTCAATAGCTTCGATACCCTGTTTATAGTGGGAATCGTTGAGCTCTTCAAAATAGCCATCAAACCACCTTGATCCATTGTTTTGACTATTCCTTCGTCTCAAGTGTGAAGTGACGGACCCATGTCTCATCCATGGTTATGAATCGACGCAAAAACTCGGCTTTATTGCTGCGAAACTTCGCCAAATACTTGATTGAAACATCCTCACGACGCTGTTTTTGTTTCAATCGCGGCACCCATCTTGCGCGCAGCTTCTCATGTCCAAATTTTCAGTCAATATGCGATGCACTTTTTGAAACCATGCCTGCTAACCTACCATGCTAACCTACCATGTTTGCCTACCATGTCTGCTAAATCGCGCACTTTCAGTCGACGGTCATTTAATACCATTTTGTGGATTTTCTTCACCATTTCTGGCGTGGTCACCTCATTTGGTCGACCATTGCGATATTGGTCTTGGCAGCTCGTACGGCCTCGTTTAAACTCTGCCATCCAATATTTTACTGTTGTAAACGAAGGAGCAGACTCCCCCAGAATAGAATCTAACTCCGCTTTGATATTGGTTGGACTGAGGCCTTTCAAATGAAAGTATTGTATCACATAATGATGACCAATCTTTTCCATGTTTACAAATTCACTGAGAGCGTCCACTATTGATGGCTGCCAAACAAATACTAAACAACGTAGTGCCGTCAAACTTCAAACTTAAGCTTTTTAAGGTTGGTACTTTCTACCATAGTCATTCTTTTCAAACAACAACCACTATCTATACGTCAGGTTAAGTACTTCTGGGACCACCCTCGTAGACCGTAATAACGATTATTATACGAAAAAATGCCAAAAATCATATAAACTAAAGAACATTTTTCCTTCATTAAGATTCATAAAGTTCAAGAAAACCACTTTGCTTCGGCAATGTCCAAAAAATTACAATTTTAAGATATTTATCTTTCTTCAATAAACATTGCTGTTTTTCTTGTGAGGGGTCATCCATCAAGAATGTGGTCCTAGAATTTTTTTCTTTCATTGCGTTAAAATATGAATTTTTTTCTGGAAATAGGAAAATATTGTTTTCCTTCAGGTTTTGCTAAAAAAATTAGAAACTTTACTAAAACTGTTTCGAATGGTCAAAAATGATCTTAAATAATGATACAAAATTTATTCCCGATTTCCTTTACTTGTACATAGAGAGTGAAGTATTACTATCTACAAATGATCCATGAATCATACTGTTAGTGGAAAATAGCAAATAATGTAATATTAACCTCATCTCACCTTTTTACAAGCGACTCCAGAATATCTGTTGGTAGATGTTCCAAACACGAGGTCATTGAGCATAGAAGCATAAGGAGTAACTCCAATACCTCCACCGACCATTACTGCAACTTCAAATTTATACCAATCTTGATTTCCTCCGCCAAATGGACCCTCTATACGTATTTTCGGATGTTGGTCTTCTGGACTATAATTGCAAGGATCGAAATAATTTCGCAGTTTCCATGTCCACGGACCCTGAGCTTTGATGTGACACGACAGGAAATTTTCATGCGGTGCTGAAGTTAATGTAAAAGAATGAAACTCGTTCGATCTGAAGACAGTGCAGGCAAGACGTACCCATTGACCTGATAAATATTTTAAGTTCGGAGGTCTGTAGAATTTGATTTTTAGTACGTCCGAAGGTAATAATTCGGTTTCGATAATATCTAAAGCCATATATTTAGTTCGTAGACTTACGACCTGTAATGTAAACAACAATAGGAGTGAATGTTGATATATCATGTATACTATTATATTTTTTATATATCATTTTATAATAACAAGTATTGAATCTTAAGTAACAATCGAACAGGATTTATTAACTTAATAAATATTACTCAGCTATAATATATAGAATTGTTATATCAGTTTGTACGCATAACCAATTTATAATTTTATATATCATAATGTGTGCTTCGTATATAAGTAGAAAGAAATATTGTTGGAAATACTGTTTATCAATGCTATGATATTTTTAAGAAATATATATATAAGTAAATAATTACTTTATCTAGCGCGTAAATAATTGCTGGGCCGGTGAAAAATATCCAAAATCGTGGGGAACCTGTTATACGTGCCAAACCATGAATTAAGCACAATGTATACAGAAGCATATAGAGACTGTGCGTCGACCAAAAGAATTTATAAGCTTTCTGTCGTATAGTCGGATGCGCGAAGACAAAAATAATCGTCATGACAACGAAAAGAAGTATACCAGTTAAACCTGCAACAAAACTGAGAATGAAATAAGATAATCGTATAATTTAGGAATAACAAGTGCAATTTTAAGACATTTCACTCGTAGGAATTCATAAACAGAGATTTATCCGCGAGCGATACATACCTGTTACTGTTCTAAATAGCCAGTAAGAAATAGTGGGTCGTGCATCACTAGGGAAGCTGATTTCACTAGTAAGGCAACGAAGATGTGCTATCGGTTGTGTAGAAACGTGATAAAAATTGACTATATGACCAACTGTATGCAGCACAGAGAAAAAAAGTGCTGTACATGCTGCAATTTTGTGAAATTGTATGTGCGTATCTAGCGGGATGTATTGCTGAATTGAAAATTCTTTGAGTTTTGTCAACAAATTACGCGACATCGTTAACAATAAAAGACTGTAGCAAAACGATAATGCAGCTGCAGATCCTCTGGTGATAGCAATTCCTACACCCATTATGTGTCTCAGATCCGTATGTTCCGCCATGAAAGAGTAATCTAAAAAAAAAGATTGAAGTCTGTAGATAAATAAAAATAAATAAAACATAGTTGACAATATACGATCAAACAACTAAAAGACTTTTTTTTTTACATAAACTCAAATATCTGTTTAAAAACGTTTGAGTTTTATCGGATACTTACGAATAAACCTTTCGATGAAAAGACCTATGGTAACCACATAGAACATGAAGAGATAAAATATATTTTGCCTATTCTCTTCGAGAAAAGTTGATATAGCGTCCCATTGTTTACGCGTCCAACTTTTGGAATCTTCCGGTGGAAGTTGATCGATATGAAAACTAGTCATACGCGCAACATTTGTTGATGTGTCGAGGAAATTTTGTTTAGCACCTTTACAATCGAGACCAATAGCGACGAAATCTCCTTTGTACTCTTTCATCATCAACTTGAAGTCACTGTACGTCAAATAGTCCTTCCTCTCGAGTCCGGCATCCTAAACCACGATCAATTCAATTAATATGTGTAAGTAGAATTAATAATAGATATCGTGTGTGTGTCAAATAATAAAGACATACTTGGAACATGCCATCAATCAGTTCTGTAACATGATCATCTGAGAGACTCGTGGTACGTGCTATTTCCACTAGCGACCTTAACATTTCTGACAATTCTTCCTTATCTATCACACCATTGCTATCTTTATCGCACATATCAAAGATGATACGCAATTTATCCTCGGTTTTGCCACGAGAAAATAACAAGACCGTATCTAAGAATTCCTGCAATATGTTGCTTTTGATAGTAATGTTGCTTTCTATAAATTATTTACCGTTAAAAAGTAATGGCAAATTTCGCCCATTTTTTGGACCTCGAATTTCAAATTTTTTTATGGTAAATAGTACTATTAGATAAAATATTAATGCCAGTAAAATTTCAAGATGAGCATAGACACGGTTCCAGAGATACAAGGGGGTGAAAGTGATAGTTTCCAATCAGGGTATATTGCATAAGGAAGAATGAAATAAGGTTGAAGTTCATGTAATATTGAGGATATTTTTTGTCGAATAGATCATCTACGATTTATTGTTCGGAGAATGAACGATCAATATCAAGTCATATTTACCGCTATTTCATTTATAGGGAGGGGAGGGGGGTGCTTTATAAAGCACCCCGAAAATATGTTCCCTATTAATCACTGACCAAGTCTTTGAAGCAATGCAATTACCGAGGAAATACTCAAATTGAAAGACAGAGTCTCGCTGCATGACGCACTCACAAGTTCTCTCGCAGTTGAAGTACTTTACTATCATATGAAGTATATTCCGCAGATTGTGTGAACAATCTTATGTATTTGGGTGTCGGAAATCATCATTATATTTTCGATAAGCCTGATTGGAGTCCTTTTTTATAGTTTGTCTTGCTCAAGACTATAATATTCTCAATTGATTTTTCGTTTATTCTGATGTTACTTGTTTCTTTGTTCTCCATTTTCTTGTTTGTTGATTGCTGAAGTGAGTTTCTATTTTTCTTTTGTTTCATCCCAACTTTTTCTACATTCTCTTGTCTCTCCAGGTATATTTTTTCATATCCTGACGATCGTTGATTTTTCAATAAAGCAATGCCTTTCACTAAATGTTTAGGCTATAATGATCAAAAAAGATCGAAAAATGATAAGTTTTTTCCTATCGAAGACATATTGAATTCGTTGATGATGGTTAACAATTTGCGGATATATTGCTGAATAACGGATAACAGCTGAATTGCGGATAACAGCTGAAGACGTCACCTTTCCAACGTTATATAATATGTAGATGGAAGTATTAATGACAACACTTTACGACGCTTATAACTCCATCTATTGAAACTCCGCACGAACTTTTGCACTCACCCAATATAATCCGAAGAAACGGAAATTAGAAGAATTGAACCATATTTCATCACAGAGCAAAATATGTAAAAATTGTTACCAACTTAATAATCGATCAAAAATCATCTCAAGATCCTAGGCGGATAATAATCCAGATACACCTGATCTCTCGATTTCTCATCAAGGTATTAATTCTCACTCACGATGTACTTTTGGCTGCGAAAACCCCCCGAAGTTGATCTCAATTTCTCCGAATTATCCGTTATAAGCTGCTCATGGATTATAAATTCTTGACCAAAAATGATGCTCGTATGTGTAGCAATCATATCGATATTTTCTACATTTTGGCCACTTGTAAAGTAAATTACAAAAGTAAATGCTGAAGAACAAAAAACAGTGAGTAACCTTATGTTTACCCTCACGGAAAAAATATCGAAAATTTTGATGTTTACCGTCAACTTCAGTGTCAGCTGAAAGTTTATCATCAAGATTGGTGTTATTTTGTTGTCATTTAAGTGTTACCCTGAAAATAGCTGGATGTTACCTTCATTTAGGGTGTTATTTTCGGTGATACCATCAAGTACATAAGCGTCGATTGAGTATGACTTTCAAGATGAGTGTAATTTTTGGTATTACTTTCAAACAACTGGATGTGATCTTCACTTTGAGTGTAATATTTGGTGTTATTGTCAAATAATTCAGTATCAGACTCTATAGAGTATGATTGTCAACTTATGATTTTTTTCGTGTTATTGTCAAATAATTGTGATTTTGATTTTGGGTGTTATTTTTGATGTTGCTGTCAAATAATAAAGTGTAAACGTGTAACCTGGGTTATTTTCGGCTTTTACCCAAGTGTTATTCATAAAATAAATATGTACTTTATATAGTAATTTTTGTATAAATAAGGTTTAGGATAATAATCGTCACTGGGGTCGGGGTGTTGGAGAAGGAATACGGGAGTAGTTCCCCTGACTCCCCCTATTCCGGTCCGAAAGGTAGACACCCCGGTAGGGCTTTAGCCGGTAAGAGTCCGGCATAACCCGCCCCCCCCCCAAGGGGCAGGTATCCATGAGGATTTCCCTAGTGTTATAAAAAAAAGATAAAAATAAAAAAAGGATAATAATCGTCATTACATACGAATAATTTTCGACAGCCTTTATGTACCAGTTTCGTTGGAACTAAGTCGCAACAAAATATTTTTGTTGCATCAAACAAAATTTTCGATCAATCAAAAAATTTATTTTGACTATTCCAAATAAGCATTTGTTAGATTCAATTAAATCGTTCTCTCTGTGTTTACTTTCTACTATACTTTTCTACTCACACACATAAATAGGAAAATATATATGTAAAAGTTGTCAACAATTATTCATATGTATTGATGACGATTTATATATAGAAAATTAATGATTTGCATCCAAAATTCACTGATGTATCTCTATGCATAATCGTTCGTAATTTGTACTGCTTTCTGTTTGGTTATAGTCAAACCGTTCAAAAGTTACAATTTCAAAAAGAATAGCCAAAAGCTAATTTTGTTACATGTTGAGACTTATGAACATATATCTCAATAAATAGCAAACTTTGTGACCATTTTCTCAATTGTTTAACTTTCTCGGCGATTTGACTGTAAGTGAAAATTGTAAATGAAACGGATAGCATTATAAACAATTACTAACGACTCTATTTTGAGAAATATCAGTTAATTCTTTTACTCAAACTCGACTGCGAACCATTATTTCACATTTTTTGTTATTTTTTAAATCCATCGAACTACAAACTCAGTGGTAACATTTTCTGAATTCAAAGGTAATGATTTTATAAACGGTTATTAATTTAATAGAAATATTTTAGAATCAATCCTTGTTTACGGATTTCCTTTATTTGGAAGTGACCCTATTTTAGGATATATCACTATTTGAGGATACTTAGATTTGGAAGTACACTCATTTGAGGATATCCTCATTTGATGGTTCTTTTTGTAGTTAACCCTCATTTGCGTGTTGACCACCAATGAAGATTCGAATTTACATCTATCTGTTGAAGGTTTGTTTGAGAGTAGTTTTATATCCAATATTAGGTGTTTTTTTCGTGAGGGTATTTACTATCAAGAACTGAAAGAGAAAAATGAAAAGATATTCGATATGGATAATATCGATTCTATTAATGACACGATATTCAAAAATTGGTTTACTCACGATAAAGAACAATTTCAAACTGTATGCAGTTTTTCCTGCAGTTTTTAATATGTCAGCTTAAGCACGTTGCTGTTTTACTTTGTAAAATGTGAATTTCTCTTTCTGATGAACAACTTTCATTCTTATTCGGTGTTTGTCGCAAGACTATTGAAAATCATATGAATTCAGCAAGAGAAAATTTGCACAAAAACCTCGTTCCACAATTCATCAATCGGAATGATCGTTCAGTATTCCTTGCTCATATGACACCAATGTCAAAAGTACTATTTGACATTCCTAACGATAAAGCCTGCATAGTATTCGATGCCACCTATCATCTGGCCCAAAAATCTGCGAATTATGCAGGACAAAAACAACTGTGGAGTAAGCAGAAAAAATGCCGCTGGTCAAATTTATGGTAGGTTGTTCCTCAAATGGTTTCGTTCTATACGTTTCTGGACCATTTGACGTAATGTATAATGATGCGATAATATTGCAGGATTGTTTCCAGAGAGATTGTACGCGAACGACATGAGTATTATTCATGAGGGTGATACGATTAGTTGATAGAGGTTTTCGTGATGTGCTAAATTTTCTAACTAAAGAGAAGAATTTGAAAACTTATTGTCCAGAATTTGTCCAACTTAATACCGCAGAAGCAAATGCTTCAAGATGTATAACCAAATGTCGCTGGATGATAGAGCAAGTCTTCGGTCGCCTCAAGAAGAAATTCAAGATTTATTTTTTGTCAGTACGTAATACAACTTTCAAACACGACCTCGATTCTTTCTATATCGTTTTTGCTCTTTTATTAGGTGCGCAACTAAGTTCTCGCTGTTTTTTTGATGAAAATGCAACTTTATTGTGAAAAAATGGTTACAAATGAATCATTCAAAATATTGCCCATCGCTAGCGACAACTTTTTCCCATCTTTCTGGCAGAGCTCGAATACCGTCACGGTAGAAGTGTTCGTCTTTTGAGGCTATCCACGAATCAAGCCATTTTGAGATGTCTTCATATGAGCGGAACTGCTGATTAGCCAGACCATGTGCCATCGAACGGAATAAGTAATAATCGGACGGCGCAATATCTGGGGAATATGGCGGGTGGGGTAGGACTTCCCATTTGAGCGTTTCTAAGTAGGTTTTAACGGGTTTGGCAACGTGAGGCCGAGCGTTGTCATGCTGTAGAATCACTTTTTCGTGCTTCTGCTCGTATTGTGGCCGCTTTTCGCGCAGTGCTCGGCTCAATCGCATCAATTGAGTTCGATACCGTTCCTCAGTGATGGTTTCGTTCGGTTTCAACAGCTCATAATAAATAACACTGCCCTGGTCCCACCAAATACACAGCAAAACCTTCGCAGCGTGAATATTCGGCCGAGCCGACGACGTAGAAGCATGACGTGGCAGTCCCCATGATTTTGTTCTCTTTGGGTTGCTGTAATGAATCCATTTTTCATCACCCGTAACGATGCGATGAAGAAAACCCTTCCTTTTTTGCCGCTGGAGCAATTGTTCACAGGCGAAAAAACGACGCTCAACGTCTCTTGGCTTCAAATCATAAGGAACCCAAGTTCCTTGTTTTTGAATCATTACCAACGCATGCAATCGCTTAGAAATGGCTTGGCGGGTAACTCCTAATGCTGAAGCAAGCTCTTTTTGCGTTTGGCACGGATCCTCATCGAGCAATGCCTCCAATTCAGCGTCTTCGAAGGTTTTTGGCCTTCCTTCACGCGAACGGTCTTCAACATCGAAATCACCGTCTTTGAAGCGACGAAACCAATCACGGCACGTTGTTTCACTTAGAGCAGCATCTCCGTAAACTTTTTGGAGTTCTCGATGCGCTTCAACCGCCGTTTTCTTCGAATGAAAGAAGAAAAGCAACACTTCCCGCAAATGACGATTATTTGGCACAAAATAAGACATTTTCGCACAACCAAAAGTATATGACGCAAAAACAAAATCACTAATGTGTCAAAGCGGTTTGTTTACCATATGTCTAAACTTGGTTCATGACGTTTTGGTTATGTCACAATCGACCAGCACTTACTACTGGAGCCATCTCTTGAAAAACAGCGGGAACTTAGTTGCGCACCTAATAAATTTATTCCACAAACCAATTCTGAGTGATGTCACGCATGAGGGCATAGCACAGACTCTGATATCTCAACTTAACGTCCCTCGTTTGCAAATCATCGTCCAAGAATTCAATTTTCCTCAACTGAGAGCACCATTCCTTGGAGTCGAGTATACATCATTCAATAATGAAGAAAATAATTGACTCATTGGATTTCCTGAACTTTCGATAGATGATTTGTACTATAATACTTGGGTCTCGGACCTTATCGAATACGCAATGCGATTTCATACTATGCAAAGCATCAGAAAGAAGGAATATTCTTGGTGCATAAGTTAAATCCAAGGCCGAAGCATCCGTCAGCAGCTTTGAACTATGAGAAGTATGGCATCTCAGTTGAAGAACCTACATTGATTAAGGCGCATATGAAATATCGTTACCGTGGTGGTAAATATCATTACATTTTTGTTTTGATAGATAATGGAAAAACTGGACGGGATTCTATTCATGAGTACTATTATACTTGTTAAAGTGGTGCTCGGTAGGTTGTTACAGTCATTCAATTGTGTGGTTTCTTAGATTTGTTCAGTACCATGGGATACAAATACCCAATCTTGAAATATGCAATATATCTATCACGATTCACAAAACAATCCTGCATGAGAGGCAAGGGGACTTACATTGAAAAAGCACGCCAATCTGTGAAAGGCAAGGGGACTTACATTAAAAAAGTATCCCAATCTGTGAGAGGCAAGGGGATTCACATTAAAAAGCACCCCAATATGTGAAAGACAAAGCGACTCACAGTAGAAAAACCCTCCCGATCCGTGAGAAGCGGTGTCAAGTGTCATTTCAACTCCATCTGTTTCGGGGAATTTTCATGCTAGACGAAAACTAATATCATATTAGGTGTAGTAAAAAGAAATCCATTATTTTTCCAATAGATGGCTTTAGTTATCTGTATCTCGCGTTGTATAAGTCCGATCGGGTTCCACTAGATGGCGTTAGAAAGATGAGATTTCGTACTAAAAAAACTTTTTTGACAGTTTTGTGATTAGTTGACTCAGTTTTGTTTGAGCGCGCGTCAAAGATGGGTACTAGCAAAGAGAAAATACGCTATATATTACAGTTTTTCTTCGATAAAGGCGAAAACGCAAGCCAGGCGGCTGAAAATGTGAACAGTGTTTATGGTCCTGATACTGTAACAGCCAATCACGCACAATTTTGGTTTCGTCGATTCCGTTCCGGTAATTTCGATGTCAAAGATGCACCACTCACTGGAAGGCCAATTGTCGAAAATATCGATAAAATCATGGACATTGTCGAGTCCGACCGTCATGTAAGCACTGTTTCGATTGCCCAAGAGCTAAAGATTGCACAAAAAACCGTTTGGAACCATTTGAATAAGGTTGGATACAAAAAGAAGCTCGATGTATAGGTGCCACACGAGTTAACGAAAAAAAACCTCATGGATCGAATTTCCATCTGCGAATCGCTGCTGAATCGCAACAAAATCGACCCATTTCTGAAGCAGTTGGTCACTGGTGATTAAAAGTGGATCACTTACGACAACGTCAAGCGAAAACGTGGTCGAATCGCGGTGAGCCGGCGGAAACGGTGGCCAAGCCAGGATTGACGGCCAGGAAGGTTTTGCTGTGTGTTTAGTGGGATTGGCAGGGAATTATCTACTATGAGCTGCTCCCCTACGGCAAAACTCTTAACTCGGAACTGTACTGTCAACAATTGGACCGTCTGAAGGAAGCAATCGCCCAGAAGCGGCCAGCTTTGGCCAATAGGAGAGGAATTGTGTTCCATCAGGACAACGCCAGGCCACACACATCGATAGTGACTCGCCAGAAGCTCCGGGAGCTTGGTTGGGAGGTTCTTATGCATCCACCTTATAGTCCGGACCTGGTACCAAGTGATTACCATCTGTTCCTGTCCATGGCGAACAATTTTTCTGGTGAAAAATTCGCTTCAAGAGAGGCTTGTGAAAATCGACTGTCTCAATTTTTTGACAATAGGGACGAGGGCTTCTATGAGAGAGGCATAATGAAATTACCTTCAAAATGGCAACAATCGAACAAAACGGCGCATATTTGACCTAAATCGGATCATTCTAACTATGGTAATTAAAGCCTTCAAATTCATGCAAAAATAATGGATTTCTTTTTACTACACCTGATATTTGAATACGGCGTAAAAAAATTCATAAGAAATGATGTTTCACTTTGTTGTGTTTCATTTTGTTATATATCATGTGTCTCAAAAATAACGGACCACTCTAATAACTCTTTAGTATTGAAGTTTCAAGGAAAATAATCTGAATAAAAGTTGTGAGAATTTAAATGAGCTACCTTACGATGACCTTAACTTTGACCTTGACTTCTATTTTCAAAGTCATTTGAAGATCAACTTGCGTTTTTTAAATAAGAATCTCCATTTTTCATTACACTATTTTTTTCTACCAATTAATTCGAACAACGTTTGTTTAAAACATTTTTTTATTTGCCTAATATCTTTTGAGATATTTGAGGAAGAAAATGTGGTACTAGACTTTTTTACTCTATTTACTCTCAAGAATATATTTTGACAATAGCGCCCTGACTTTTGTTAACTTATTGATTTTTGGAAATTTCAAAGTTATCAAATTAACAAAAATTAAGGTACTATTGTAACAATATATTCTTGAAACTAAATAAAGCAAGAAAGTTTAGTACCACTTTTTCTTCTAACAAATAGTTTGCGAGATATTATAAGTTCAATATTGAAAAAGTTATCAAGTCTTCCTCAAATATCTCAAAAAATATTAGGCAAATAAAAAAATGTTTCAAATAAAAGTTGTTTAAATTAATTGGTAGAAAAAAATAATATAATAAAAAATAGAGGTTCTCATTTAAAAAACGCAAGTTGACCCTCAAATAACCTTGAAAATAGAGGTCGTCATACGGTAGCTTACTTAAATCCCTATACCTTTTATTCAAACCATTTTCCTTGAAACTTCAATACTGAAGAGTTATTAGGGTGATCCGTTACTTTTGGGACATATGGTATATTTTATTCCTTGGTATGTATACTTGAAGAGTTTCGTGTATTTTCATGGATTATGAGAGACTATCACTTTCACCCCTCCATATCTCCAGAACCGTGCTTATGCTCATCTTAAAATTTCTCTAGGATTAATGTCCCGTCATACAATACTATTTGGCATAAAAAAAGTTTGAAATTCGTGGTTCAATATATGGGCGAAAAAATCGACCTTTTGCCATCACTGTATTTAATTTGATAAGATTTGAAAGTCATATATTATCATAAGAACATATTTAATGTCGACGTAAATATTAAATTTTATTTCGTCAATTATTTTCAGAATATTGAATTTGAAATCAGAGATTAATAAGTAACGCGTTATTTGTAAGACTCTTACCAGTAATGGTAACTTTTTTTCAATAACAATTCGGTAAAAATTATAATTTTTTAGTAACAATGATATTTTTAGTAACAATAATAAAGTAATTATATTTTTAAATAATGGTAACGAATATAATTGTTATTTTATCATTTTAATATTCCTTTGCAAATAGAACACACATATATAACATGAACAGAAGGTACTCGTAAAAATATTTTCAAAATTTAACATGAAAGTTATATATTATATATATATTAAAGTAGATATTATAATATCTGTTACTTCTTGAATAACACTTTTTTTGTTATAAGTATTTTGATATAAGTAATAAGTAACAAATAGCGCATTATTTTTCAAAAACAACTTTTATATTGAAATTTCGATACATTTTCTTTTTTCCTATTATATTAAACGCATAATGTGTGTATGTGTGTGAAAATCAATAGGTTTAATATTACTTTAAATCAAGTAGGATTCACACATACATGCGCTTGCGCACACGCACATTATTATTTAAATTAAATTTTTTCTTTTTGCTCTTTAAATGTTTTATATAATTCTCATTTCCGTATTATAATTATTATTATTATAAATGATATAAATTTTTATCAAATTCGCAATTCTGAGAATTATAACAATTGGATAAAACAATAAAAATAATAGTAGTAAACTACCTATAGTAAACTAGTATTAATATAAGTAATAGTAATAAATACTAGTAAAACTAGTAAAACGATTATACCTGGAAAGAAATTCTGCCGTCGCCATCTTTATCAACAATGTTAAACATTTTCTTTACAAAAACTGCATCAGGCCTCATGCCGAGAGCACTCGCGAATTCACTCTTAGAAAGAGACGTACGCATTACTGTAACGACCTCACCAGTATCATTATCTTCTGATCGCCGTCTTCGTTCACCAGGTCGTAAGCCGAAAGTCAAAGCGTACGCTTCTCTGAAAAACTAAATATTTATTGCACATGTAATACTATCAAAATTTTAGTTGTTTTATATACAGGATGTCCGGTAATTAGCTGCCAACCCGAAGTGTGAAGGTAGATTGGATTAAGACAAACATAAAAGTCCCATACTGTTTTGCGAGATTCGCCATAATTATAGAGTTATTAATTATTATAAGAATCTGACGAATGAGTGCGCGCTGAGATGGATGATTGGAGAAGCGTCGCAGCCTCTCGGGTTATAGCGTGGCCTAGTCGTCAGTAACTGTTGGCAGCGTGCGGCAAGACGTAAGTGCAGCGCGATAAAACACTAATAGCGGCGCGTCCTTCCTTTTGCCGCATATCGGCAAGTTTCTGGATCGACTGGACCGCACTATGGCTCGAGTGTCTGCGATGCTCCTCTATTCATCTATTTCGGCGCGCCTCTACTCCTCAGATTTCTATCGTTAATAACTCGATAATTATTGCGATTCTTGCAAAACTGTACTTTAAGCAAATATATTGTTATATATAATACTATTAGGAGCGCAAAAAAGTTCTGAGCCCTAGATTTCATACTACTGAAACCACAATTTAAATTGCATTAATTTTCCCGCCCTCTTGCGGTTTTAAAGCAGTGACATTTGGTCTTTCAAAACATCGTGCGATTTGGCGTTTGATGCACATAATCTTAAAATCAGCAGTGTTCACGATGGCAATAACAAAAGAGCATACTTGATTTTCCATCCACTTCGCGTTTCATCTGAAGAAAAATGTTGCTGAAGCCACTGAAATGATCTGTGTTGCATATGGAGAGAACGCTGTAAGTTATGCTACGTGTAAAAGATGGTATCAAAAATTTCGCCAAGGAGATTTCAGTCTTGAAGATGAACCGCGTGCTGGACGCCCTCAAAAGATTGAAACGGACGAACTGCAAGCATTGTTGGATATAAACTCTGCACAAACTGAAAAGGAGCTTGCAGAGCAACTTGGCATTACGCGACAAGCCATTTCCACACGTTTACATGCAATGGGAAAAGTTCAAAAGGAAGGCAGATGGGTTCCGCATGCACTGTCCGAAGGCAACAAAAATCGACGGCGTGACACGGCACTCACTTTGCTTTCAAGGTTCCGGAAAAAGGATTTTCTGCACCAAATCATTACAGGTGGTGAAAAGTGGATACTTTATGATAATCCGAAGCGTAAAAAATCATGGGTTGACCCTGGTCAACCTTCGACATCGACGCCAAAGACCAATATCCACGCCAAGAAGGTTTTGCTTTGCATATGGTGGGATTGGAAAGGTGTATTGTATTACGAGTTGTTACAGCCGGGTGAAACAGTAACGGCAGATCGCTATCAGCAAC
This sequence comes from Harpegnathos saltator, assembly GCF_003227715.2. Taxonomy (NCBI): domain Eukaryota; kingdom Metazoa; phylum Arthropoda; class Insecta; order Hymenoptera; family Formicidae; genus Harpegnathos; species Harpegnathos saltator. Next base: position 144,761 of record NW_020230130.1, read on the forward strand.
AATTGAGCAATTTGAGCGATGCGTTTGAAGAAAAGAGACCATTTACTGGCAAAGGACGTCGTAAAGTGATACTGCTTCATGACAATGCCCGACCACATGTTGCGAAAGTGACTCAGGACCATATCTTTGCATTAAGCTGGGAACTTCTCCCACACGCGGCGTATAGTCCAGACATGGCGCCTTCCGATTACTACCTATTCCGGTCTCTGCAGCATTTCTTGGCTGATACACATTTTGTGATACTTGAAGAGATACAAAAATGCATTGATGACTTTATCGCCTTGAAGCCGGTGAGCTTCTACCATCAGGGAATTCGCAAGCTGCCCGAAAGATGACAAAAGGTCATCGATGCAAACGGGGAATATTTCGTTGATTAATATAGTTTTGTTTGTTTTTAAATAAATTTTGAATTTTGCAAAAAAGGACTCAGAACTTTTTTGCGCTCCTAATATTTCCAAAATAAATATTCGATGTAAAATAAATTTTTAGATATATTCATAAATGAATTAAGAAACACTTGAAAGTATTTCCCTCCGATTTTAATGAGTTTGAAATATGTAGTAATTTAGGCAAAATAAGAGATACGAATTTTTTGTACATGCCCAATCGGCCTTCAAAGAGATGAAACATCTCTTTAAAAAAATTCGATATTTTTCTTTTAGAGCATGCATCATTAAAAGTATAAAAGACGGAAAAGAACTTCCTGCATAAAAATTTAATAATCTGAAAAGTACTTCATAACGGCGTATTCAATTTTTCAAAAAAATTGTTGAAATTTTAAACATACTTCCACCACTTACCAATTTTTTTATAATCTAAATTTCATTTCTACTAAATGAAAGAATATTTTATATCCAACTATATATATTATACGTAAGCTGCTGGAAAAGTTTCTGTAAACGATATGAAAAAAAAAACATGTAAAATACGGTAAATGGCTTTATTATTTTCCAAGTATTCTCCTTTAAGATCGATGCACTTCTGCATACGCTCTAACCAATTTTCGAAGTATTTTTTCCACTCTGAGGTTGTAACCTCAGAAACCAGTGTTCGGAATATTTCAACAGCTGCTTCAGGCGACACAAATCGCTTACCACGCATCTTATGTTTGATGTTAGGAAAGAGAAAATCATTAGGTGATAAATCAAGTGAATACAGACAATGAGTCATCAATTCGACATTTTTACTGGATAAAAAATCGACGGTTTGACGTGCTGAGTGACAGCTGGCGTTGTCATGATGAAGAATGAGGTGACGATTTTGGTTTGTTCTACGCAATTGATGACTTTTGGCAATCAAATTGTTGTATTAGTATTTACTAGTTTATTTCTTCGATCCTCTAAAGCCACGGTTGCTACATGTCCGATATAACCGAAGAAGTAAGCAATCATTTGCTTGGTAGCACTGCGTGAACGAACAACTTTTGTTGGTTTCGACTCCTTTTGAAACATCCAAACAATGGATTGTTGTTTACTTTCGGGCTCATATGAATAGATCCACGTTTCGTCTCCAGTAACGATGTTGTAGTCCAAATTTGACCGACTTTGGTTGAACTTCTTGAGCATTTCATTGCACCATTACATTCACATGAGCCTAGTTTTGAGCTTCGGTCAAATTGTGTGGGATCCAATGATTGCAAAGTTTCCGTACGTTCAAGTGATCATGTAAAATGGTGTATATTGCTTTCATGCCTATGCCCAAAGGTGCCTGAATCTCGCGGTATGTCACATGCTGATCTCGCTCAATCGTTTCACGTACAGCATCAACATTAGTGGTAACAATAGACGGATGGACGACCTTCACGAAACTCGTCACTAAGAAAGATGCGTTCACGCTGGAATTCGGCAAACCAATTATGAACAGTCCTATTGGATGGTGCTTCATCCCCAAAAGCCAAATGAAGTCGATTAATGCATTGTTTCGGAGTTAGACTACATTTGTAATCGTAAAAAATCATTGCCCGAAAATTTTCACGCGAAATTTCCATTATCTCACAAAATAACTTCTTTTAAAATACTGTGCAAACAAAACTAGTTGACTAGATACAAACTGTCAACTGAATTATAGGTTAGAAACGTTTAATTTTACAGATATGATAGTAGCAGAATGGTGGCGCAACTACAAGTATTAGATTGCAAAAACTTTTTCAACAGCCTACGTAATAATGCTATTTTCCGACGTACGGATTTTTCGAAAAATAGGTGAGAATCCTTTCATAAACTGGTAATACTATACCGCTATAACCGCCTACCACACCCGATACATATTCGTAACATATTTTCTTCGAATTTTTTCACGGTAAGAGACGATTATTAGATTGATATATAGAATATGTAATCGTAAGAATTTTATATACAGGGTTGACGGCGAGACATAGGTGCGGCGAGATAAAACACCAATAGCGGTGCGTCATCTTTCTCTTCGCCGCAGACGGGCAACAGTTACTAAATCGATTGGACCGCGCTGTGGTCCAAGCGGCTGCAACGCTTTTCCAATCATCCATCTCGGCGCGCGCTCACTCGTTAGATCTCTATAATTAATAACTTGATAATTATCTTAAATATCGCAAAACGGTATAGGACTTTTATGTTTGTCTTAACCCTGTCTCCACGAGCTCTGTAATAATTGTTATGAGACACCCTGCATATGAAATTCTTATGGTTACATATTCTACATATCAATTTAATAATCGTCTCTTATTATGAAAAAATTTGAAGAAGATATGTTGCAAATTTTGGGTTGGCAAATAAGTTCGTTCGGTTTTTTAGAGTAGAATAAAACTCCATTTTTTGACACACAAGATAAATTTTAATCAATTATATATTGACCATTTTTATCGATGACCTCTAGCCATCTTTCCACCAACTTCATTATGCCGCGTTCGTAAAACGTCTGGGCTTATCAGCGAAAAACCAATCCAAGTGATTTTTAACGGTCTCTTCATCCTTGAAGGTTTTCCCGTTCATAGAGTTCTGCAACGACCGGAATAAATGATAATCGGAAGGAGCAAGATCCGGTGATACAGAGAATGAGGCAAAACATCCCAGCCAAGCTGAAGCAATTTGTTCCGAGTGGTCAATGATGTATAAGGTCTGGCGTTGTCATGGTGGAAGATGATACCCTTGTGATTTGCCAATTCTGGACGTTTTGTGCGGATTGCTTAGTTCAATTTCGTCAATTGCGAACAGTATACAGGGTGTTTGAATGCTTATCATGCAGACGAAAGTTGGAGATAGATTGGGTGTAGCCGAGAAGAAAAGTCATGTACCATAATGCCAAATTGGCAATAGTTACCGAGTTATTAATTAAAACATGTGAGCCAACGAGCGCGTAGATAGCGGAGGGCGACCGCAGTAAGCACGTAGACATTTGATACAGGCGGAATCAACGAGTGACAGTAGGCGAGCGCGCGCGGCGAGGGGCAACGTAAACGACAAGAGGCGAGCGAGCGCGACTAAGAGCGAGCGAGCGCGAACGACGAGGAGCGAGCGAGCTATAAGGAAAAAGCTATAAAGAAAAAGCTCGCTCGCTCCTCGTCGCGTGCGATCGCCTCTTGTCGCTTACGTTGACCCTCGCCGCGCGCGCTCGCCTACCGTCACTCGCTGACTCCGCCTGTATCAAATGTCTACGTGCTTACTGCGGCCGCCCTCCGCTATCTACGCGCTCATTGGCTCACATGTTTTAATTAATAACTCGGTAACTATTCCCAATTTGACATTATGGTACATGACTTTTCTTCTCGGCTACACCCAATCTATCTCCAACTTTCGTCTGCATGATCAGCTATCAAACACCCTGTATAATTGAATCAATCGTTTTGCCTGACGGTAACAGTTCGTAATAGATGACACCCTTGAAATCCCACCATACGGAGAGCATTATTTTTTTCGGATGTAACCCCTCTTTCGAGGTTGTTTGCGGTGGCTCGCTGTGCCCCCTTGATCTTTTACACGTTACATTATCGTAGATGACTTATTTTTCGTCACCCGTCATCATTCGTTTAAAAAATGGGTCGTTTTCTTGTCGTTTCCGTAGCGAATTGTAGATGGATATGCGTGTGGTCAAGTTAGCCTCGGTTAATTGATGCTGCACCCAAACATTAAGCCGAGAAACGTATCCCAGCTGGCGTAATTGCTTTTCTACGCTTGTGTGGGGTATATTCAATCTCTCGTATCGATTGGGATGGATTTACTTCGATTATAGCCCTAATGTCATTTGAATTAATCTCGGTCGGGCGACCGGAACGGGGCATATCGTTGACGTCGAAATCTCCAGAACGGAAATTGGCGTACCACTTTTGGCATACGCGTTTTGTTAAAGCATCATCTCCATACATACAGCATATATTTTTATGAGCATCCGCAGCTCGTTGACCTTTTTCAAAATAATAGATCAAAATGTGACGATAATGCACGTTATTTATTTCCATGTTCACAGCTACGCAGCACACACAATACTGATGTTAGCCAAACCAAACACAGCACAACAGTGAAACATAACCTTTCACATGTGTATTCGATTTACACGATAGCACCGAGAAAAGAAAAGCGAATCCGCATGAAACTTATACTGAAACAAAAACCGAACGAACTTATTTGCCAACCCAATATATCGGGTGTGGTAGGTTAAATATATATCGGGTGTGATAGGTTACACGTATAACATTACGAGTTCATGAAAAGGTTCTCACCTATTTTTCAAAAAATGCATATGTCGGAAAATAGTATTATTACATATAGATAGATTCTATATAAAATATCCTTTCATTTAGTATAAACGAAATTTAGATTATAAAAAAATTGATTAGTGGTGGATGTTTAAAATTTCAACAATTTTTTAAAATGAATACGTCGTTATGAAATACTCTTTTAATCATTAAATTTTTATGCAGAAGGTTCTTTCCCATTTCTTGTATTTTTGATAATGCATTTTGATAATGTATTTTTGATAATGCTCTGAAAGAAAATACTTTAAGCTCATTAAAATCGGAGGGGGACACTTCTATGTGTTTTCTTGTTAATTTTACAATAACTTAAGTTCTTTTCTACTCGATTTAAAATACAACTAATAATCTAATATAAGATATTAATAAATGGAAATTAATAAATAAGTTTTTTCATTTAACTATCAGCTATGTTTTTAACTATACATCAAAGGAATATTATGCTGAAATTGTTTAAAAATTAAATATAAGAGGATGTCCTATTTGCAGCCACTGTTTATATAGTACTATTTTATGAAAATGTAATTTTTGTTTTAGTAAAAATGTCGAACAATCGACAATTGCAAAGAAACATAATTCTTAACTTTAACAAAATTCTGATTTAAAGCTTAGCTTTAAAAGTGTTATGTTAGAGTTTTGAAAATCACCACAATTAATGTCGTTTTCTTGACATTTTCGCTAAGAAAAAAATGTCAATTGTTCTCATGAACAATAGCGTTATGTAAACAGAGTGCCAAAATTACGAAACATTCTGCATACGAAAGGAAGACTGAAGGACAAACCTGCTCCAGTTTTTTTTGTCGGCGTTCTTTAGTTTCCGCTTTTGCCAACATAATGTCCCGTGCGATTTGAGTAAGTGTGAAGTACTTTTTTTGTGACGCCAAGAACGTTTCCAATTTCGCAATAAACTTTCTACGTGAAGCCAGCGAATCGAGTTCAAGGACGAGGTCATAATCGCGCGGTATGCGTAACAGCACTAGAGCCTTACGATGTCCGCTTTCGCTCTCCTGAAATGGCAATTAATTACACAGTCCTGCGAAGATCAGTTACAGAAATGACAGGGGGTGTATCTTATACGTTTTTTGACGCTGAAAACAAATCTGACCGCAGAAATTTTTTAGCACGTCAGGTTTTTGAGTAATTTTAGGTTATATGGTCTAATGGCCTAAAATGGTCTAAAATGGCCATTGTGGTCAATTTTATGAAGTTCTTGTAGGGAAACAAAATATTCTTTTTTTACTTCAGAAAACGGTATCGTATAGTATTGGTCCTTAGCTTTAAAATCCATTTTCGATTGCCGCTGTACGGTTTTTTTGGCTGAGATGCAAAATTGAATTTATGATCCAACCAATGAAAGCAAGAAAGGCAGGCGCTGAAAAGAACTTTCTGCAAAATTATAAAAAAGAATCGCTGAGATCAGGTAAGTATGATTTGCTCGACCCGACCGCTTCTACTTATAATCCAGGCGCATCGATTTTCATTGCGGGCGTGCTGGCTCCTATCCTTTTTTACAGGGCGACTCGTCGCCTCGCCATGTGGCGGACAATACATCAAACACAGCGACTGTTCACCCGCCGCTTAGCGCAGTAAGGACGTAAGGAGTGGGGTTGGATCATAAATTCAATTTTGTAATTCAAAAATCGTGGTGGAGAACGGGCCCCTCGAGGGTATCTGGGGCAACCCCCAAGTATCTGAAATCTCCTTACCCTGGTAAGGCGGTTCTGCCGGGATGGACACACCGACCGATCACTCTCGTGAGATCTATGTGGAGTCTAATTTAAATTTGGAAAGTTATACGACCGCAGGAAGGGAGGTGCTGGAGGAGCGATCGGGTCCGAATCGTTTGAGCTCGCCCCCACTAGCACACAAAAAACGGAAGAGGACGGAGGAAGTGTCCGCCACACAACTGTGGCAGGACAAAGAAGTGCACTTCCCTTCGCTGCACAGTGGGCCAGATTCCAGAAAAGTGTCAAAAAATACATTTTTCGACAGTTTCTGGATTTAAACAAATATGTCTATTTGATAATATTAATATCAAACTGATGAAATGAAAATGATTTTCCTCTTAGACATATATTAAGGTCGCAAGATATTCACAAAGTTGACGTCTTTAACAAATGCCATCTATTACCATATTTAACTGATACAAATATTTTTATCGAATAAAACAAGCTATAAAATAGATATGAATATTAATCGTTATTATATAAAGAAATTATATGATTTTTCCTCTTTCTAATAGTATATAATAAATTATAAAAAAATAATTTTATTACCATATAATAACGCATCAAAACTTAGCTCGCTTGCATGAAAATATCAATGCTATCTTTCAGAGCATATCGATTTTTGAAAACAGACTCGTCGTGACTCGTCGATTGAACTTAATCGGTTTTGTAACTGATGCTTCGTACTTTAATGTCCAGAAAAGATCGTCTGCTTTTATCTGTTTTTACGACAGCTAGAACAAAATAATTATTGCAATGTTGGTAGACACGCAATGTCCCGAAAGATCAAAATATTGAAATTTGAAAACTAGGACTATTTATCGACAAGTCATAATATTAAATACGAATACTGACAAGGAAATGACGCAACCTGTTTCATCGATTTCAACACGAGTCATAGCACACTCAATAGCTATGATGCCATGTATAAATGCCCTAACATAATATGCGTGAATGCGTCTTTGTTTACGAGTAATTTGCAGTTAAAGTTTGGCTCGCGGAGCCGTGCCACACATAGGACGCAAGTTACGACACTCTTTCACGAAGCCGGCGCACAGTGTGGTGAAGTATAACGATTCTCGGACATTGAGCCGTTTTTCTTTATATAATATATATACTGTTAAAATATATTGTTATTATATATTTATAATATATTTATTATAATTATATGTTATTAAGTTTACTTTTATTTATTTTTATATATTTTATATTTTTTTATATTTTTTTTATTATATTATTGTTTTTCTGTTTATATATATTGTTTTTGCTTTGTCGAGGCTTCGATGAAAAGACTGTGCTCTTTTCGTGTATCACGTGAATGCCCGAGCGCGAAGATGTGTAATATATTGTGCGATTGACTAATCGTGCTTCTTAATGCGCGTCGTAGAAGCGGCCGATGATTGAAAAAGTATATCAGCTAACTTAGCTGGAATATTACTTAAATGACATATGGAATCCTTTAGTATAATAAAAATAATAAATTCGGCGGAAAAAAATTGCAAAAATAATTTTTTTATAACAAAATTGTTTAAACAACTTTTTAAAAAAAGATTGTTTTTTACTTAATTTTCAAAGCGAAATCGCTTAGCAGCATCAGATTTTCAAAACAATCATTTTTTATATAAATTGTTTAAACAATTTTGTTATAAACAAATTCTTTTTGCAACTTTTTTCGGCCGAATTTGTTATTTTTATCATACTAGAGGATACCATATGTTATTTATATGATATCCCAGCAGAGTTAGCCATGGGCTCTAATAGGTTAACATAAAACTTTTTATTTTATATATAGGGTGCCTAGATCTTTAACACGGGCTCCATAGTTATTACATATTATATATTTTATACAGTGAATAAGAAAGTTTCTCCATAAGTAATTTTCATCTATGACTTATTTTATATATAGTGTAGTTCTAAAGTCCTAACGATATGAATAATTTTCTGATTTTGTCAGAAAAAAATCAACACAATAAGTTATAAACGAAATTACAAAAATAAAACAAGAAAAACTTGTTTTTTTTTAATAGATATATTTTATTTTTGATTCTCATTTTTATATAATATTTGTTTTGTCGAATGCTTGAAATTTCCCCTTTCATGATATACGTTTGTGCATCTTTAACAATAAATATTTTGTAAAGGCGCACCTAGGCGCACCTGATGTAAACAGATATATGTAGTCTTAAATATATTGTTTCATAAAATTTTTAGTATGAAACGAGATGTTACAAGAGTTTTGTTATAATCAACAATTTATAATATATTTCAATATACTTTAAATTTCCACTGAAAATTAATAATATATAAAGTTGAAAAATAGATATTTTTTGGAGAAACATACAAGAAAATAATTTGATATAGTAACACAAAGCTGATGAAATAATATATTTTTGAAACTAAACATGATTGTATATGCAACTTGAAATTAACTCGGATGATGCATCTTGCTAGCATCATATTAAGATGTAATAGTTTGAACTGTTGATTTTGCGTTATATATATATTCTATTAGTTATTATGGAAATTGCGACATAGGAAAAGAAACTATAAGTATTTTACTAAATATCTTTAATGGTAATGTGTTAAAAATCAAACTTTCATTTTTATTCGCTACGTCCCGTGATTTACACTAGTCGTCACACTGTGCGGCGTAGCTGAGCAGATAGAGGTTCCCATACCGCGAACACTTTTGTGCCGACGACGGCGTTCGAGTCCCGCCGACGACAGGTTCGTTTTTTTTTCGTATGTAAAGACATGTAATAAATATTTTTATATTGTTCTTATGTATAATTCCTTTTTTTGTTTCTACGCTATTAATCAAGGTTAATTAGGAGAGTCAGGTCTTTCAAATATGAACACAACTTTTTTATTAATTAAAATAAAATATTTTTGTCCGTATCAAAACACATACACACACACACACATAAGACAAATATAAGGCACACAAATGAAAGTTACATATTATAAAATGTGGTCATGCTGTTGCAACTCTACGGATGGAATGTCGTATAAAAGCATGTAAAACATAATAGTTTTTGCACCAACTGCACGTAATGAACGCATAATTTTTTGCACAAATATACTTTTGACTATGTACAGTTGGTGGAAAACATAATTGATTGACGTTGTAAAATACCTGTCAACAAGACTGGACGGAAATTGTATCAGGACATCTGCAAATATGAATTCAATATAATTGATATTGTATACAAGGCCAATAACAATACATACAAATATATCTTTCCATTGCTCACACATTCAATATATTTACCTCGAAGATATTCTATTGCGTCAGTCAACTCTTCTTTCGTAATATCACATTTTGCTAGATTTTGTACATAGCTGATCGTTGCTTCATCTACAAACGTGGTTTCCATTTTTAACACGAGTTTTTCACTGTTCACGTTACGGAGACTGTCCAGAGAATAAAGCGAACACGTTACAAAACATGAGAATCCCTCTGAGAGAAGGGGAAAGGGAAGAGGGTTCCTTTTCACTTGTAACGGTTCTAACGGCTCTCGGGTTTCTCTCACACAAAATAATCACTGTCTGGTCATTTCTTTCCCATACCATACGAAATATTTATGCGAAATAGATTTACACGAAAAAAACATTTTATTGTAATTAATAAAAAAGTTATGTTCATATTTGAAAGATCTGACTCTCCTAATTAGCCTTGATTAATAGCGTAGAAACAAAAAAAGGAATTATACATAAGAACAATATAAAAATATTTATTACATGTCTTTACATACGAAAAAAAAACGAACCAGTCGTCGGCGGGACTCGAACGCCGTCGTCGGCGCAAAAGTGTTCGCGGCGCGGGAGTCTCTGTCTGCTCAATCACCGGCTTCGTGAAAGAGTATCGTAACTTGCGCCCTATGTGCGGCACGGCTCCGCGAGCCAAACTTTAACTGCAAATTACTCGTGAACAAAGACGCATTCACGCATATTATGTTAGGGCGTTTATACACGGCATCATAGCTATCGAGTGTGCTATGACTCGTGTTGAAATTGATGAAACAGGTTGCGTCATCTCCTTGTGAGGCAAATTATCGATACATATATACATATACATATATATATATATTGGGTGAGTGCAAAAGTTCGTGCGGAGTTTCAATAGATGGAGTTATAAGCGTCGTAAAGTGTTGTCATTAATACTTCCATCTACATATTATATAACGTTGGAAAGGTGACGTCTTCAGCTGTTATTAAAAAAAAAATCATTTGTTTTCATACAAACTGCTTCGAGAAATATCACTTTAAAAATGAGTATCGATAAGGTGCATTTACGGCATGTTATGCTTTACGAGTTTCGGAAGGGAATAAACGTTGCCGCAGCCGTAAAAAACATTCAAGATGTTTATCAGGATGAAGCACCAGCTAAACGAACTGTAGAAAAATGGTTTGCTAAATTTCGGCGCGGAGAATTTAACCTTGAAGACGAGCCACGCTCTGGTCGACCTTCTGACATTGATGACGATGTTTTGCGTACTTTAGTGCTCAATAATCCGCGAATTTCAACAGAAGAAGTTGCTACAGCACTAAACGTTGACCGATCAACCGCTTTTCGGCGTTTAAAAAAGATGGGATTCGATTTGAAGCTCGATATATGGGTGCCCCATTTGCTGACCGAGAAGAACAAAATCAAGCGAATTTCTGCAGCCGTTTCTTTACTCGGGCGGCTCAATAACGAGTCGTTTTTGGATCGACTAGTGACGGGCGATGAGAAATGGGTCCTCTACAACAATGTTCAGCGCAAACGGACATGGAAACAATCAGGTGAGCATGGTGACGCAATGCCAAAGGCCAGTTTGCACCCGATGAAGGTGATGCTTTCTGTTTGGTGGGATTGCAAGGGCATAATCTATTTCGAGCTTCTCCCCGCTGGCGAAACGATTGATTCGGACAAGTACTGTCGCCAATTAACCAATCTGAATCGAGAAATAAAAGAGAAATGTCCGATTTTGTCAAATCGCAAGGGAGTCGTCTTTCATCACGACAACGCCAGACCACACGTTTCGAAAAAGACGCTGCGCAAACTGAAGAGCCTGAAATGGGATATCTTAACGCATCCACCGTATTCTCCTGATATTGCACCATCTGACTATCACTTGTTCCGGTCATTGCAAAATTATTTAAATGGAAAAAACTTTGACTCTTTGGAGGCCTTAAAAAACGGCGTCTCTTCGTTCTTCGAATCTAAACCGCGCAGTTTTTATGATCGAGGCATCCGTATGCTGCCAGAACGTTGGGAAAAGATTATAGAAAACGATGGAGAATATATCATTGATTGAATAAAGATTTTTGTTTGCTTAATCACTGTGTGACTTTTACTCACAAACTCCGCACGAACTTTTGCACTCACCCAATATATATATATATATATATATATAATGAAAGCAACAGATTTTTTAAACACTTCGAATACGATTCACACTAACGGCTGGTAGTACAAGAATTATGACAATCTCTTTAAACCATGTAAAACACTTATCCTTAAACTGTGTTATATTTCTTTGAAAAGATTACTACCGCTCATTATATTCAAAAGCAAACTTGTAAGCATAATAATAATAATAATTATTATTACTATTATTATAATTATAATTCTATAATCATAATAAAATTAACGATATTCAATGATTAAATGATATTAATGATATGTATTTGTTTAAATCCAGAAACAATCGAAAAATGTATTTTTTGACAATTTTCTGGAATTCTGGCCCACTGTGCGCTGGGAGACAACGATATCCCTCCGGCGGAGAAGAGTGGCCCTCTTCGTGAGCATGAGGGAGGGGCGAACGCAGGGGAAGAGAAGCCCGCCTCTCAACTATAGGAAAGGCATTGCCTGAGGGAGGGCTTCCTGCCGCTAGAGAGCGATGATGCCTCCACAACAGGGAGAAGTGCTCCTTCTCGCATGCGTGAGAGAGGAGCGAACATAAGGGGTGGAGACAAGTGCCACCAGTGGGGCATTCCGCCCGTGCGGAAGCCCCACTGGGAGAGCAAGTCCTTTACAAAGGAGGCATTTGAGGGCTTGGCGTATATCGAAACTTTCCAGGTTCAGCCAAGTAGACGGGTGGGTGCGGAGTACGCCGTGAAGATAATTCATGAAATTAACCAGAATAGTTGTGAAAATATCTTGAACATATGGCATGCCTTCGAGGACTACGAGGCCGTGGTGGGCGAAGGTGGGCCCGATGGATGCCTTGCTGTCATGGAACTTTAGATTCGTGGCCTCAAGGCGGAAACGCCCGCATCGAGCGGCTGCTGGGGAAGACTTTATTTTCTCCTGTGGCCGCAACTGCGGGCAGCAAGACTCCCCCTCGTCTGCCGCAGCAGCACATGGCGACTGCGGGAAGGACAATGCGATGGGTGGACACTCGTGTCCACCCGAAAAAGGAAGGGTAAGGAGGAGAGGCTTCCGCCTCTACCACTTCAAACAAGTAAAGAGAGAGGTGTTGCAAAGAAGGCGGCAGCCTCCCCAGTCAAGGGAGGGAAAGTTGGAGAGGGGAAGGCCTCGAAGAAAAGACTCCCCCACTCAAACAATCCACACTTAGGCCCCCCGGCGCAATCCGGTCGTTACCATGACCGCGTTGCTGGGGATGTCCATAAAGGAAGTGATGAAGAAGAAGCAGAAAAGGGTAGATTTCCGGGAAATCGGGCTTGCTCCCGGAGGATTCCGCATTAAACGCGCGTGCAACGGGTGGTGATCCTCAAGATCCCTGACGAGAATGGTCGGCAGAAGGCCGACCACTTTGCCAGGGAGCTCGAAGATGCACTTTGCGGGGAGGCAGTGGTCGCCAGGCCGGCGAAGAGGACCGAGTTCCGATTTGTCGGCCTGGATGATTCGACACCCGCAGTCGCGGACGCGATACGAACCATTGGGGGATACTCACCGGAGGATCTTCAGATCGGTAAGATCCGGAGGTCCTCCGGAGGGCTCGGTGCAATGTGAGTCCAATGACCACTGGAAGCAGCTCACAAGGCAGCTCAGGAACTGTAAATTGATTGGGCCAAAGCCCAGGTCCGATCCTCAGGAGACTGCCCTATCCAATGTTACACCTGTTTGGCCTTTGCCCATATGGCAGTAACCTACCGAGCCGAGAAAAGGCTCGGACGCCACTGTTTCAGATGCGGTGAGGCGGGTCACGTCGCATGGGAGTGCACTGCAAAGCCGCGGTGCCTCCCGTGCGAGGTTGCAAGCAGAAATCCGGGCCACAGGATAGAGGGACAGGCGTATAGAGTAGTTCCTCGGTCTGCCGCTGCCCCGGGTAGGAAACCTCGACGACAGCGCAAAAAGCGCACACCGGGGTCTAGAGCGGCAGGTAGGGGGGGGGGTAGGTTGCGCCCGCGGACGGGGAGTCCGTGCGGTCACAATCTCAACGTCGTCGCTAAAGTAGCAGGAAATGTAGCAACAATTGAATAGAAAGGGAAGGGGGGATGCGGACAACGCATCTCCACCACTCGCGATACCGGCAGTGGCGGACGATGGGGCAGCGCCGACCCCTTTCCCTGTGCCGAAACTCCGGCGGAGTCCAATGGATGCTTTTGAGGCGTTGCATGTAATGGAAGTGGAGGTTGCTACTTCCCTCCTGGCGGAGGAAGGGTGGGACGAGCGGCGGGGTTGACCAAGGAAGCTCCCCCAATATGCGCTCACCCCACACTCGATGGGACTGCCGATAAGGTTGCAGCCGAATAGGCTTCACCACCGATGGCTCATCGAGTTGGGACGGCCAATGGCCCTAGTGGAAGCGGAAAGGGGTGGGCCGACCCTCTGAAGGGGAACCTTTGGAAGGGAGTTGAGATCCTGAGAAGAGAGTCTTTCTGGAAGAGGAAACTCCGAAATGGGGACCACCTCTCACCCGCACTAGGATGGGGATAGCCCCGACCCGAGGTAAGAACCGAGTGCGGACATATATGAAGCCGTACCCAGGGATAGCTCCGAGAAGGGAAGACCGGTCCCCTTCTAGGACTTGCTAGCAGGATTTCCCACCGGATTTCTCGGTTCCTCACCGAGGGGGAACCCTGCTGGGGGGTTGGGGGCGTCCCCTCGGGGATGCCCACACACCTTTTTCAAGAACGAAAATTAGAGATTCGAAGGCGATTAGATACTGCCCTAGTTCTAATCCATAAACGATGCCAACTAGCGATATGTCGAAGTTCCTTCGATAACTCGGCGGACAGCTTCCAGGAAACCAAAGCTTTTATGTCCCGGGGAAGTATAGCAGAGATGAAATCCAAAGAAATTGACGAAAGAGAACCACCAGGAGTGAAGCTCTTCTGAGCCTGCGGCTCAATTGACTCAACAAGGGGAACTTAACCAAGCCCAGACACTGGAAGGATTGATAGCACTTTCTTGATTCGGTGGGTGGTGATGCATGGCCGTTCTTAGTTGGTGGAGCGATTTGTCTGGTTAATTCCGGTAACGAACGTGTTCCGTACGGCACGTGATGCCGTACGGAAAGTCGGTGCGAATCGACGCTGCAGGGCGGGCGGTCTGGTTCCCGGGGGGTTCTCGCTAGCGGCGGGGGACGCGGGTTCTCGCGAGCGAGTGCGCGGGACTCCCGGTAGGTCCAACCGCGACCGCTACACGGCGCGGCTCGCGATTCCGCTGCCCGCAGGCAAGATTCGGCCGCCCGGCTATATAACCGGGCGCGCCGTGCCTTGTCTTTTGCCTTGCCTTGTCTTTTGCCTGGTCAGTTGGGTAGCAAGTTGTGCTACGTATTCGTGCACCATTGTACTGGTGATTACCAACGCGCTTTCTAGGCTTCCTAGGGCGATCGGTCTTCCGTCTCAGATTCGAACCACTGCTCTAGACACTCTTCTGAGTTGAAGGTGGCGCCAATACACCCTGCTGGGTTGAGGCT
This sequence comes from Harpegnathos saltator, assembly GCF_003227715.2. NCBI lineage: Eukaryota > Metazoa > Arthropoda > Insecta > Hymenoptera > Formicidae > Harpegnathos > Harpegnathos saltator. The sequence continues at coordinate 160,087 of NW_020230130.1, forward strand.
AATGGTTCGAATCTCATCTTGTGATCTCGGACTCACGACGTTGCCGTGATCTTAGGAGCGACTCGACCGTCTCCTCGGAGCTTCAAGCTCCCTTGTTTCCCAAGCGTCCGTAGGGGGCCTTGGCGATTTAGAAGCGACTCGGTCGCCGTCCTAGAGCTTTCACGCTCTTTCTTCCAAGTGTCCGTTGAGAACTTGGCTTTCTCGCAGGAGCGATTCGGTCGTCCTGCGAGCCAGAGCTCTCAGAGCTCATTTCCTACGCGTCCTCGGGACCGTGGCTGGCTATTGGCCGTTAAGTCCGGAAGGGCAGGCCATCCGAAACGACGGAGGTTGTTTCGTTACACGTCCTTGACGTGCTCCGGGTGCCGCGTTGACGTCACGGACATGTGTCCTACGGGACCTTGCGTTAGCGAACGTTGTTCGCTTGTACATAGTTGCGTCATTCTCCTGCGTTTTCCAATTGCGTTTTACTGCGTTACTTCCGCGACACTCTATTGCGTCTACTACGTTCGTTGCGTTTTACATCGGCGTCTCTACATCATTGCGTGCGTGTCCTCTCTCTCTATCGCTTCGCCGCCGTCCCTGAGCGCGGCGCGTCGGCGCGCGGTGTTGTGTGTTCAGCAGGGTCTGTGGTTGAAGGCCGGGGCCTTATGGGGCCCCGGCCTTCAATCAGGACGACCGGTCGGTCGTCGAGCGGACTCGAGCAGCCTGGGCGCAGGCGGACGTCGCTCTGCGATCCCTTCTTATCAACCAGCTCTCCGGAGCTATCGTATGTTCGGTCTTATTCCGAACAGAACGAGACTTTAGCCTACTAAATAGGCGTACCTTATAGTATCGCGAAGGCCCCCGGCTTCGGCCGACGGGTTTTTACTACCAATGTATACGTAAATAAATCTTCTTAGAGCGACAGCCGCTTCTAGCTGCACAATACTGAACAATGACAGGTCTGTGACGCTCTTAGATATTTTGAACCGCACGCGCGGTACATTTATGGAATCAACGTGTTTTCCCTGACCGAAAGGCCAGTGTAACCCGCTGAACCTCCTTCATGCTAGGAATTGGGGCTTGCAATTGTTCCCCAAGAACGAAGAATTCCCAGTGAACGCGAGGCATAAGCTCGTGTTGATTACGTCTTTGCCCTTTATACACACCGACCGTTGCTATTACCGATTGAATGATTTAGTGAGGTCTTCGGACTGGTGCGCAGTAGTACCTCGGGGCTGATGTTGCTAGGAAGATGACCAAACTTGATAATTTAGAAGGAGTAAAAGTCGTAACAAGGTTTCCATAGGTGAATCTATGGAATTATTATTAACGATTCGGAGGTTCTGCTCTGTGCTCTGCTCTGGTGTTCGTTCGAGCGCCACGATTAGTTAGAGAGACAGCAGTCAACTTGGGAAGGGAATGTTGGCGTAGTTTCTCCAGCTTCCCCCACTCCTACCCGCTTGGAAGACATCTCGGGGGGATTTTAGCCGGTGAAAGTCCAGCATAACCCCTGCCCCTCTCCAGAGGGACGGGGATATCCATGAAGATTTCCTCCCCGTGAACAAAAAGAAGTATTATAAATTCAATTTTACATATCTCAGTCAAAACAAATCATACAGTGATAATCAAAAATATATTTCAAAGCTAACTAACTAGTAACTATACAATGCTGTTCTCCGAAATAAAAAAAAGTATTTGTTTCCTTACAAGAACTTCATAAAATTGACCAAAATGGCCATTTTTTGACCATTTAACTTAAAATTACTCTGAAACCTGACGTGCTAGAATTTCCGTGATCAGATACGTTTTCAGCATCAAAAAGTCTAAGATTCACCACATGTAATTTCTGTAACTGATAAAATCTAAAATTACGCAAGACTGTATTATCATTAAATACACGGCGTGATATGTTATGAATCAATCGTAATTTAGTATAAAGCAAAAGTAAAAGACTACGAAGATTAAAAAATAGTACGTAATAAAATAAAATTATCATAATACAATTTTTAATAATTACATTATTTTAATCGATTCCATTATAATAATTTTGCGAATTACTAGTGCAATTACTACATTTACGTATACATATATAATGCATATATGTTTAAATACAATTTTTATCTACTCGCATATTCTTTCATTAACTTAAAATAAATTTTTCCTTAGACTTCCCAAACTTCATTCGAATATATCTTTTCTTTATCTCTCTTTTATATTCTGCATTAAATATTTTATTTGTCAAACTTAAAATAAAATTCTTTTAACGTTAAATATTTATAAGTTAAATTAAAAAGAATGGCGGTTTTATATTCAGGAGAGATTTCATATTGATATCAATGAATTAAAAATAAAAGAAATTTGGAGTAAAAAAATTAAAGCAGAAAAATTTAAAAGTTAGAAATGAATCCAATATTTTCAGTAGTAGTTTTTATAGGCGTTTTATATAAAAATAACCTATACTTTTATAATTATAAAAGATACCTGTGATTCCTCCATAGTTATAGTATTGACGTCGCTGAAATCGAATGTACGCAGTTTTTCCCCTTTTCGATCGACAATGTGCAATGCTGCTTCTGGCCCGAATTTTACTTTTACGAGACGACGATGGTTTGCGTGCAGCCATTCACGTACAATCATCTTATCAACGCAAATACGACCATCACTTCGTTTTTGTATAGCCTCTTGAAGTATCTTCAATCTTCGTCGTCTTCTGTTCTGCAACTTTACTAGCCCATATCCTGCGGCGGCGCATAGAATCGGTACGAATCCCAAGAAGATGCAAACGTAGATATAAACGAATTCACTACCCTACGATATTTTCACAAAGAAATATGTTAATTTTTGTTTATTCTTAATTTAAAAGTTTTCCAATATATTTTTTAATCATATCTGCATAAAAATAATTTAATAAAAAAAGCTTATAATTATTTAGTAATAATTCTAGAATCAAAATTATAATAAAGGATGAAAGAAAGAAAAACAAATTATTTTTTATCAATATAAAGAAAATTGAAATATTAAAGAGTTATACAGGGTGTCCCATTTTAAAGGACCCACTCAAATATCTCAGAAACACTACGTTAAATGGAAAAATGCTTGAGACAAAAGTTGTTTAGCTTGAAGGGGGACATAGAACAGCGATAGCATTTTGTTTATATTGTAGATAGCCATTTTCGCCAATAAATGGCCATTTTCGAGATATTCACGGATTATCAATTTTCTTAAATGGAAATCCGAGTTTTTTATTATATCATCTTTTTCTACCAATTAATTTAAACAACTTTTGTCTGAAACATTTTTTTATTTGCTTAATATATTTTGAGATATTTAAGGAAAACTTAGTAACTTTTCCAACATTTACATTACAATATCTCACTAACTATTCGAAACACTAATTCGTCGAAAGAAAAAATAGTACTAGACTTTTTACTTTATTTACTATCAAGAATATATTATTATAATAGTGTCCTAACTTTTATTAACTTATCGACCTTTGGAAATTTCTAAGTTATTGAATTAATTTTTAATAGCTCATTTGGAATCAGATTTGGAATCATTTATAATAATAGCGATATCTTAGTATAGGTTAATATATATGACGAAACAGTCGAACAAAAATTAAATATGTAATATATAATAAATATGGCCCACCTGACTTCCGTTTCCGGAGCGAGTGAGAGTGAGTGTGAGAAAGAAGGAGTGTAGAAGAGTGACTGTAAAAGGGAAAAGGGAGAGTGGTAGAAGGACGATGGAGAGGGGGGAGAGGGAGGTGAAGCAGGTGGAGGAGTATAGGTGTGGCGGAGGGAAAGACGGGAGAGGAGGGAGCAGTGGAAGAAGTGAGAGGTGAGAGAGAGGCTAGGGTGGAAAGAAAGACGGGGCGTGCGTAAGACCAGAGAGTGGGAAAACGTAAGAGAGGAAACTGTAAGGAGAATAGAAAGTAGAGGAAAAGAACTAGAGAGGATAGAACTAGACGAGAGTGGTAAGCAGGATAGGAGAGTGCAGGGAATAACTAGGGGGGACGTTTCAATAGTGGAAGGAAGGCAGGGGGGAAAGGAGGAAAGTGAGGAGAGGAGGATGGTCAAGGGAAAGGGCAGAATATGGCGGAAAGATATGAGAAATTGATAGTGAAGGAAGGCATAGGAGTAGTGATAGACAGGGAGAGGAGGGGAAGTGAGGAAAACTTGTTGGAGCAAACAGCAAAGAGGAAAGGGGATAGGATGGAAGCAACAAAGGAGGACGAAAGGGGAGAAAGGGAAGATGGAGGAGAAAAGTTTGCATTTAAAAAGGGGAGAAGACTAGGGATCACCACAGAGGGGGGAAGGACAGAGTGGGAATATAGGATGATGGAGGAGTGAAAGAAGGAGATGAAAGAAGGATTGCAGGAAATGAAAGAAGCACTGAAGGAGTAGGTAAGAAAGCAAGGAAAGGAAATGAAAAAGGAATTGGAGGAACTTAGGAAACAAATGGGAGGAAAGGAGAGGGAATGGAGGAGAGAGAGAGAGAGAGAGAGAGAGGGAATGAGGGGAAGAATAGAGAGATTGGAAGAAGAGATGAGGGGAATGAGGGGGAAGAAGATAGGGGAGAAAAATAACGAAGACATGAGGGAAAGAATGAGAGGAGTTAAGAGAAAATTAGAAATGAGAGAAAGAGAGGAAAGAAGAATTTGATAGTAGGGGAGTGAGGGGAGGGGAGATTGAGGCAAGGGAGAAGATGAGAGAGATGTTTAAGAAAATGGGAATAGTAGCAGAAATCGAGGAAGTGAGAAGGATAGGAAGGGAGAAAGAGACATAAAAGGGGAAGAGGATTGTGAAAATAAGCAAAGTCCCAGTAAGCAAAATGCTAGCAGAATGCGTGCAGATTGACGCCAATTTCGATCAGATCTCCATATCAAAACCATAGCCATCTGTGTCCTCATTAGGCTCGTGTTTTATCGACAGGACCTATGTGACAGGTCGTGCGAGCAGATTGTCGGCAGAAACCGCGCAGGTCCTGCTGCCAAACTACGCGTAGAGTCTGCGCGCAGAGTTTGCTCGGTTTCTGCTGCCAATCTGCCGTCAATTTACTGCAAGTCTTGCGCGGTTTTTGCTACAAATCTGTCGTCAAATATCCGACAGCAGGATCTGGCGCATATTTGACCGTAGATTGGCAGCATAATTTGATATAACAGATTCTGCGTTAAATTTGTTGCCTATTTGCCATCAAACTATAATAGCAGGCTTTGTTCGAAATCTGCTCGCGCAAGTTTGGCTATCTGGGGTGGAAGGGAAAAAGGAGATAATGATAAGAAAAAGAGAATTAAGGGAGAAGGATATAAGGATTGATGATGACTTGACATGGAGAGAGAGGAAAATGAGATGGTGATTAGAAGAGATAGCGAAGGAGGAAAGGGGAAGAGGGAAAAACGTGTGGGTGAAATACGGGAAAATAAGGATAGATAGAAAATGGTGGAGGTGGAATTAGAAGGAAAAATTGAAGGTCGAAGAGGGAAGAATATGGGGAGAGACGGGGGAAGGGAAAGGAGGGAGGAGGGGGAATAAGGAGGAGAGAGGGGAACGGGAGAGAAGAGAGGGAAAATGGATGGAAGATGATGTTTTGGAACGTAGCAAGAGTGGCAAAAAAGGATAAAAGGTTTTGGGAAGGAATAAAAAAATGGGATGTAGTAACACTGATGGAAACGTGGGTGGAGAGAAAGGAATGGGAAAGGATAAGGGGAAAATTGCTAAAGGAATTTAGATGGAAAGTACAGCTAGCCACAAGAAAAAATAAAAAGGGAAAAGCTAGGGGGAGCATGCTAATGGGGATAAGGAAGGGGATAGAAGAGGAAGAGGAGGAGGGGAGGAGCAGGAAGGAAGAATAAAATGTGTCATAAGGAAAGGAAAGAAGAAATGGAGGATAATTGGGGTATATGTGAACGGAAACCTGGAAAGAAAGATGGAAGGTATAAGGAAATAAATGGAAAGAAGAGAAAAAGTAGAACGATTATAGGAGGGGATTTCAATGTGAGAACGGGAGAGGAGGGAGGATGGAGGGAAAACGAGGACTAGAGAGAGGAAGGAGGAAAAAGAAAATCAAAGGACAGAAGGATAAACAAAGAAGGAAAACAAAGAAGGATAAACAAAGAAGGAAAAAGATTGATGCAGATAATAGAAGAAAGGGGATGGGCGATCTTGAATGGGGGAATGAAAGGAGATGAGGAAGGGGTATGTGAACTCCCGTTCACATACACAGGGGGAGGGGAGAGACGGTGATAGATTATATACTGGGAAATGGGGAGGTCATAGAGGAAGTGGAAAGGATAGAAGTAGGAGAAGAGATAGAATAGGATCATCACTCATTAAGGGTATGGATAAAAGGAAAGAGTAGATGGAGGAGGAAGGAGAGAGAGAAGGAAGAGAGAATGAGCAGGGGGAAATGGAATGACGAAGGAAGAGAGGAATTCAGGATGGAGCTAGGAAGGATACAGGGAGAAGGGGGGTAGAGGAGAGAAATTTAAAGTAGTGAATGATAGGATAAAGAAGGCACTGAGAAACAGGGAGGAAGGGAGGGCAGAAAGGAAAGTGGGTGGAAGGGGATGATGGGACGAAGAATGTAGAGGAAAGAAGAAGGAAGTGAGAGGAATGCTAAGAAGTTGGAGGAAAAGGAGGGGGGAATAGGAAATGATACAGAAAAAAGAAGAAAGAATACAAGGAGTTATGTGACAGGAAGAAAAGGGAAAGGTGAGAAAGAATGGAAAGAATGGAAAGAGAAGTAGAAGGACTAAGGACAGAAGGGAGAGATATATGGGAGATTGTTAAGAGGGAAAAGAAGAGGTGAAGGAGAATATAAGAGGAGATTGGGATGGAAGAGTGGAAGGAGCACTTCATGGGAATACTAGGAGAGGGGGAGAAGAAGGTGAGGATAGCAGAAGGAAGGAGGATGGAGAGCAGGAGATAAGAAGAGAGGAAGTAAAAGGGATTATAAAGAGGATGGATAAACGGAACAGCGATGGGAAGGGATGGGATACTAAACGAGGTATGGAGATATGGAGGAGAGGAGGTGGAAAGTTGGGCGTGGGAAGTATGTAGGAGGGTATGGAGGGGGCAGGGGTGGCCGAAAGATTGGAAAGAGGGGGTAATAGTTCCGGTATTGAAGAAAGGAAGAGGTGAGAAGGTGACGGATTACAGGGAGGTGACAATAATGCCGTCGCTTTACAAGATATACGCAGCGATAGTGGCAGAAAGGCTAAAGGAGGAGTTAGAAGAGAAAAATATACTTTCCGGAAGTCACACGGGATTCAGAAAGGGGATGGAGGCAATGAACCAGGTGTATGCGCTAAATTACCTGATAAACAGGTAATTGGGAAGAAAAGGGGGTAAGATGACAACTATCTTTGTGGCTACCTTAAGGCGGCATTCGACTCGGTAGACAGAGGGAAGCTGGTAAAGGTAATAAGGGAAAGAGGAGTGAGGGAGGGTTTGATAGAAAGGGTAGAGGAAATGATGAGGGAAATGAAGAGTAGGGTGAGGATAGGGAAGACAATGGGGAAGGAATTCTGGACAACGAGAGGAGTGAGGCAGGGGTGCCCGTTAAGTCCAGTTCTGTTCAATATATTGTTAGCTGACTTAGAAGAAGAAATAGCGAAGGGGAGGTGGGGAGGAGTGAGGGTAGGAGGAAAAAATATACGCTGCCATATGCAGATGACATTGTAATGATGACAGAAGAGGAACAAGAGATGAGGGCCATGATAAGTAGGTTAGAGGGATACTTAGAAAGAAAGGGGATGGAACTGAACATGGAAGGGAACATGGAAGGGAAAACAAAGGTAATGAGATTTAGGTGTGGAGGAGGAAGAAAGGAGAAGAAGGAATGGAGGTGAAAGGGCAAGAAAAAGAAGAGAGGAAGTAAAGGAGTAAAGAGTAGAGGAAGTAAAGAGAAGGAGAGGAAGTAAAAGAATATAGATATTTAGGATATGTGCTACAGAGCAATGGAGGACAGGAGGCACAGATAAGAGAAAGGAACAGGAAAGCAGCAGTGGTAATGAGGGAAATATGGGCTATAGAGAAGAGAGTATGGGGCAAGGATTGGAGAAGAAGGTTATGGCTTTTCGACAAATTAGTATAGGCAGTAACAGGGTATGGAGCGGAAATATGGGGGTGGAAAGAGAGGAAGGAAATGGAAGGGCTACATGAAAGATATAGAAGGTGGACAATGGGGGTGGAGTGGAATACACCAGAATATATTATAAGGGAGGAAACAGGGAGAGAGAAGATGAGGAAAAGGAAGAGCAAGAAAAGCGACATGGAACATAGAGAGGAGAATGTAGGAGGGAAGGGAAGGGGAGGTAGTGAGAAGATGCTGGCAGGAGATGGGAGAAAGATGGAGGAGGAGGAGAGTGGTGGGTGGATGGGAGCAGGAGAAAAAGGAATTCATGATAGTAAGGGGAGTAGGAGAAGCAGAACAGAAAGAGAAGTAGAAGAGAAAGTAGAATACGAAGAAATAGAAATGAGAGATAGGGAAAATCAAAAGGAAGAAAGATGGGAAAGGATAAGAGGTTCAAAGTACAATAAGTGGTATAGGTATGTGAAGGGGGAGGGGGCACCGGCATATCTAGACAAAGGATGAACAGAAAAAGGATGGAAAAGGGTAATAAGGTTTAGGATGGGCAATGAGATGAGGGAAGGGAGATACTGCGAAGAGAAAGAGAGGAAGAGTTGTAGGATGTGTGGGAGGAGAGAGGAAACATGGGAACTAATATGGGAGGAATACACGAGATGGGGGGAGGGAGAGGGAGAGGGCTGGGGAGACGTAGTGGAAAGGCTGCTGGGAGAGGAGGGGGACGGGGAGTGGTGGATGAGGGAATGGAGCAGTGTAGGAGGAGGGGGAAGGTACGGGCGGGAGGGGGAGTGAGTGAGTGAGGGAGAGTGGAGTGGATGAAGGAATGGAATGAGTGAAAGAAAATGGGAGTCGGCGCTAGAATTAAGAAAATTAGAATATAAGGAGCGAGTAGAATTAAAGTAGTTGTAAGTTAGTTATAAGTTAGGATAAGGGGGCATGAGAGGGGTTGGGGGTTGTGTGTGTGTGGGTGTGAGGGGGAAGGTGCGAGCGAAGTAGGAATTAAGGAAGAGTGTATTGGAGTTTGTAATCCCGGCAAGGGGAATCAATAAATTATACATACCAGGTATGTAAATATGAAACCGGAACTTTTGTATAGAAAATACACGTTTATTGTATGAAAATGATAAGAAATATTTTATTCGAAGTATTGCCCATCGCTAGCTATACATTTTTTCCACCTGTCTGACAATTTGTGGATGCCACGCCAAGAAGCTGTTGCTCTTTTGAGGCAAACCAGTCATCGTGCCATTTTCGTACATTTTCGTAAGAAGTGAAGCGCTGCTCAGCAAGTGCGTGTCCCATCGATGCAAATAAGTAGTAATCGGACGGAGCCAAGTCTGGTGAGTAAGCTGCATGCGAAAGTATTTCCCAACTAAACGCCTCAATCGTTTCCTTGACCAGTTTTTCTGTGTGTGATGATGCATTATCATGAAGCAAAATCACTTTGTGTTGCCTTTTTTGATATTCTAGTCGTTTTTCACGCAAAGCTTGATTCAAATCGATCATTTGTTGTCGGTAGTGTTCAGTATTAACGATTTCGCAAGGTTTTAGCAGCTCATAATAGATCACACCCTTCTGATCCCATCAAACACAGAGCATTGTCTTCCGTCCATAGCGATTTGGCCTTGCAGTCGATGTCGATTCGCCTGGAGTTACCCATGATCTTTTACGCTTAGGATTCTCAAAATATATCCACTTTTCATCGCCAGTCACAATTCGATGGAGAAATGACTTTCTTTTGTACCTGGCGAGCAGTATTTCGCAAGTGATTTTTCGGTTTTCCTGCTGTCTTTCATTCAATTCATGTAGAACCCATTTTCCCATCTTCTGGATCTTTCCCATGGCTTTCAAACGTATGGAGACGTGTCATATTTAATTGATCCGCGAATTGTTGTTGCGTTTGAGCGTCATCCTCATCCAACAATGCTTGCAATTCGCTGTCTTCAAACTTTTTCGGTGGTCTTCCACGTTCTTCGTTTCTCACGTAAAAATCGCCACGTTGGAATTTTTTAAACCACTTAAAACACTGTGATTTACCAAGAGCATACGCACCGTAAGCTTTGACAAGCATTTGATGCGATTCTGCAGCTGTAGTTTTCTTCAAATGGTAACAGAAAATCAACGCTGTCCGCAAATCGTAGCTTCCAGGCACAAAATTCGATATGTTCAACGCTATTACAAACTGTGCTATTGTATGAAACTTGTATTGTTGTGAGTTGAAAATCTTTGTCAGATGTCAACAAATGGAAATGGCGCCAATGTCGCGGTTTGACGGTAACTACATTGACAGCTAGGGCCATCTATGAGCAAACTCCGGTTTCATATTTACAGACCTGGTACATACAATAAATATGGCCCACCCATATGAACGCTAGTCCACCTGTGACCCGCATGTTCTAGCGCCACCTATGGTTACAAACTATTTTTTTTCAAAACCATTGGAGTTATGGACTTGAATTTATTTTGACATCAAATAGAGCATGGAAACTGACTATTTAGTAAATAAAAAGATTTTTGAAGGAGGTTTTCAAGAAGACAAATGGTCTTCATTTTTTTTACATAATTTATAGAATACATAATTTATTTTTTCTTATTCGGATAGCCCTCATGAAAATTAATAACATTTATTTGTATTTGTACATTTACTTGTAATATTTCTTTTTATTTTACATCGTTAATAAATTATAAAAGGGAATTCAATTTTACTTACTGGATACATTTAGAGACATATTCTAAGTTATTTCAAAGCTACCATGTTTACAAACATATTTGGGATAGAGAAGATAACATTCTATAAGATATTAACAATTTTATGCTTAATTAGACTAAAGAAATAGATAAGTTCTCAATATTATCGTCTCCTGCGCAAATTAAATTTAAAATTGCAAATTTTAACAGAAATATGTTGATATATTATTAATGCTAGAATGTTAAAGCAACTACCGACATATTGCTGAAATATTCGTTAAAAATTTTCACATATGAAAATCGTGTATTTTTATGTTTAGAGAAATGTCTTCTAGAGAAACTGATTTTTTTATAACAAAATACATTACAAGCCAAACAATGTTATAAATAAATAATGCTATTGCAGTTTTAGCAGCAATGAATTTAAATTCACAAGTTAATATCCGGAAATTAGTACCAGATAATGGAATAAGCTATATTTCAGTTAGAACTATCATATTAGTATCATCCGTATCACATGTGTCTTTTTCATTTGCTTAGAAATGATTTTCAAAATCGAATTATTTTTTGTAGCTTCATGGTATCAATGAAGACAATTCATCTTCATTTTTAATCTTTTTTTCGACGAAACATATACCGGATGAGTCAGTTAAAGAGTTACAGACTTATATCTCGGAACGATTTTAGATAAAAATGTATCAGACAAAAATAGTATGGTTTCAAGGGTGACATAAAACAACTATATCAGTTTGTCAAATGGCACTATTTTTTAGATATTCACTGATTATTACTTTTCTTAGATGGAAACACCAATTTTTTATTATATCTTCTTTTTCTACCAATTAATTTTAACAACTATTGTCTGAAACATTTTTTTATTTACCTAATACATTTGCGATATTTAAAGAGAACTTGGTATCTTTTTCAATACTTAACTTACGATATCTCATTAATTATTTGTCGGAAGAAAAAATAGTACTATACATTTTTACTCTATTTACTCTCAAGAATATATTTTGACAATAGCGCCCTGACTTTTGTTAACTTACTGACTTTTGGAAATTTCAAAGTTATCAAATTAACAACAATTAGGACACTACTGTGACAATATATTCTTGAGATCAAATAGAGTAAAAAGTCTAGTACTATCTTATCTTCCGATAAATAGCGAGATATCATAAACTAAATATTTAAAAAGTTATCAAGATTTCCTTAAATATTTAAAAAAATTTAAGCAAATAAAAGAATGTTTCAGATAAAAGTAGTTAAAATTAATTGGTAAAAAAAGATGATATAATAAAAGATTCGGGTTTCAATTTAAGAAAAGTAATGATCAGTGAATACCTCAGTGAAATATCAGTGAAAGTGACGCTATCTATAAATAAATCGATATAGTTTTTCCTATCCACCTTGAAACCATACAATTTTTGTCTAAAGTGTTTCTTTCTAAAATATTTAGTTTTTGAAAGAAAAGGAGTGTACGAGTGGTTTTAGACACCCAGTATATATATTAAAAATCTTTTTATATGTTAAACAGTTAGCTTCTACTTAATGTAAAGTAATTCAAGTTCATAATTTTAATGATATCAGGTAAAATAGCTTATAAAAAGTTATTTGGTCCATCCTACATACTTCATCGCCAAATAACTCGATACTTATATAGGGTGTCCGAAAATTGTAACACGCCAACTCTATAGGGGCGTAAAGCTCGTCCCTAGCTGGCCCCTCCCCGTGGAGCTCATCGCTCACGAGCGGCACCTCGTATACTGGCGAGTGAAGGAGCTCCACGGGGCCGAGGAGGTGATGTCGGCCAAGGACCTAGCGACTCTGAAGTCCCAGGCCACAGCCCGGGTGATGGAGCGGTGGGAAGGTATGTTGGCCGACCTCCGTGTACCAGGGCTCCAAACGGCCGAAGCCGTCCGCCTCTGCCTTGTCGAGATGGCGAGCAGGAGAGGACGCGGGCTCACGTACCGTCTGGTGCACGTACTGACCGGCCACGGATGTTTTGACCGGTTCCTGCACCGGATCCTGAAGGAGCCCACTGCCCAATGCCACTACTGTCCAGCGCTGAAGGACACGGTGCATCACACGTCGGTCTTGTGCGAAGCATGGGACTAGCAGCGCCGTGTCCTCGATCGAGCAGTGGGATGTGCCGAGGGAGACCTCTCGCTTTCGCGCATGCCGGAGATAATGCCCGCAAGGAGACTGCCGAATGGGAGCGTCGCCTCGGTATCCGTCGTAGGTGGCGACAGGACGGGCGACGCTCCCCTAACCGCGAACCGCGAGGTGGCACCGGTCGAAGAGCCGCCCCCGATCCCTCGGGGACCGCACCGATCGCCTAGGGCTCGCCACCGTCCGCGGAGGGGGGGAGGTCTACAGGCATAAAGCCTGTCCCCCGCCCCGCGGGACGGTAAGGGAAGGAAAGGGGAGTGGGTGCCCCGGGGGACCCTGCTCCCCGCCGTCTTCGACACCGAGGGGGACTAGGAGAGAGGGCGGGTGTCCCCTCTCTCCTGTTAGAAAACTAGGTTGGCTAACCTGACCGGGCAACTTGCTCTGACGGGGCGTCGCGCCTCTCCCTACGTGGAAGGGCGCGGCACTTGGGCGAGGGGCTCCACCAGAGCCCCAGGGCCGGGGTGTCGGGGAGGGAATGTTAGAGCAGTTGCCCAACTCCCTCATTCCGGCCCGCCTGGTAAGCATCCCGGGGGGATTTTAACCAGTAAGAGTCCGGCATAACCCCGCCGCTTTCCCCAAGGGGAGCGGAGTATCCAAGAGGATTTCCCCCCGTTAACAAAAAAAAGGGGCGTAAAGATAAGCAAGAGAAACGAAAAAGCTGTTCCATTTAGTGATATGTTGTATAGCTTTTTAGTAATAACCGCGTAAAGTTTGGCGTTTGTCATCACGGCTTATAGGCGCTCCGCAAGCTGTATGAGTCAAAGCTGAGCGATAACGCGTCTCGCACTGACCGTCGCGATGGCGTCTTGGCGCTTTGACACCGCGCAACGGTCAGCGCAAATCGCGTTACCCATTACGCTCAGCCTCGGCGCACGCAGCTCGCCACAGAGCGTCTATAGGCCGTGCCAAACACCAAACTTTACGCGGTTATTACTAAAAAACTATATGACATATCACTAAATGAAATAGGACTTTTTTGTTCCTTTCGCTTAACTCTATGTCCCTATAGAGTTGGTGTGTTACAATTTTGAAACACCCTGTATATCTTTTAATACTTATATATCTTTTAATTTAAACATGATTACCTCGAAATAATCGTAACGTTGTAAGGGAACACATGGCTCAAGCACCGTCGAATTTAATTGAAAAGGTTGTGGACATGGGTCACCTTCATACCACACAAATACTTGCTTCTGTATTGCATCGGGTAATATATCAGTTGCGTTTGTGATTACGTTCCAAAATGTAGTATGACGAATTTCTTCAATTTCATTTCTCGTGAAAATGCTAACAAACAAAGTTATTAGTTTAAAATTAGAGAACAGAGAAAATTAATACAATTAATTTATCCGCTTATGTACATAATCTTACATAGGATGTCTAAAAAATTTTGAATCAACCATATAGGGTGTTTCATTTTATGTGATATGGTCGATTATCTCGTAAATTGATGATTTTATTGAAAAATTTTTCGAACGAAAGTTGTATGACTTGAAGGGGGATACATGATGGAAATGTGGACCTTGAGTGACCTCGTCAAAATCAGGTTAAGGTCATTAATGTTTTCTTAAATGGAAACCTCTATTTTTTATTGCATATTATTGTAGCTTATCTCTTTCCAAAACACTATAATAAAGTTCTGTTTCATTGAGTATTTTCCGAGTTATGAGGCTTGAAAGTTAAGGCAAGACCGATCACTGATCCGGCCAATTAAGGCAAGACTTATCAACGGCTAAAGATATATTCGAATTGATCTTGCCTTAATTGGTCGAATCAGTGATCGGTCTTGCCTTAGTTGGCCGAATCAGTGATTGGTCTTACCATAGTTGGCCGAATCAGTGATCGCTCTTGCCTTAACTTTCAAGCCTCATAACTCCGAAAATATTCAATAAAACGTAAGTTTATTATAGTGTTTTGAAGAGTTCTCGAGATAAGCTACAAAAATATGTAATAAAAATAGGGATTTCCATAAAAAAAAACATTAATGACCTCGACATGATTTTGACAAGATTACTCAAGGTCAAGTCCATATTTCCATCATGTGTCTCCCTTCAAGCCATGCAACTTTTGTTCGAAAAAATTTTCAATAAAATCATCGATTCGTGAGATAATCAACCATATCTTAAATTGAAACACCCTGTATAAGTAGAGCAGATGAAATTGAACAATAAAGTTATATAAAATTTTATAAGAGTCGCTATAGTTATTAAATTATTAATTATAACGTCTGGATACGAGAAACAGTAGGCCAGACTCTACAGAAAAATACATGCAGATTGCAAGGTACGGTGATCATCTTTTGTTTATGATCGTCGTCTACAACAATCATTCGACGTTACATGAAGTTAGCCCCATCTTTTTTGAAAATTATATTCATGAAAGTTGTTCCAGTTTATTCTAACTTCGTACTACATTATTCCAAAGGAATATTATATTATTTCAAACAGTTTTCCAATAAAACGAGAAAAACCATCCTTTAGTTAGCCCCATCTTTCTAAAAAATCGAACATTTCTTTATCGTTACAGATTGTTCTATTTGTCCCAAACATTGTTTCAGAAGTACAATTCCGTAAGTCGAACCGGAAGCCCAGCAAATAAAAGAAATTTTTGACATACGAATATTCTTCGACCAAGAGTAAACATACCTTTCCCTTCATATCTTAATCGACAGCTTTTTGTTCTGGGTTGTTCTAGGCTTAGATAACATAGTTCTATGATATAAATCTCGAATCATCCTACACATCTCACCAAATTTGAGAAAATCGATTTTTTAATGGTCACCGTCGAGAGTAAATATACTTTTCCTTTTGTGTTCCAATCAACAGTTTTTTGTTCTGAGTTGTTCTAAGCCTAGGTAACATAGTTTTATGGTATGAATCTCGCATCATTTATAGTTCTCTCAAAATTGAAAAACGATCGAATTTTTAATGATCAATGTCGAGAATAAACATATTCTCTCCTTCATGTTCTACTCAATAGTTTTTTCTTCTGAGTCGTTCTGGGCGTTATGAAAGATAGATTCTTTAAATTTATCGTATACGCATACCGCAGCGAGAATTTGCAAAATGTTATCAAAGCTACATGTATCTTTGACAATTATGTTATTAGATCCTACTTTTAAAACAGGTAAAATATTGCCATTTTATAACACTTATAGCGGAACATGTTTTTACAAAACCTGTCTTTCACAATGCCTAGAACGACTTAGAAGAAAAAGCTATCGATTAAAACATAAAAGGGAGAATATGTTTATTCTCGACGTTGATCATTAAAAATTCGATGTTCTTCCAATTTGAAGAGAACCATAGATGATACAAGATTCATACCATAGAACTATGTTACCTAGGCTTAGGAAAACTCAGAACAAAAAGCTGTCGATTGGAACACGAAAGGAAAGGTACGTTTACTCTTGACGGTGATAGTTAAAAAACCGATTTTCTCAAATTTTGTGAGATTCGTAGATGATATAAGATTCATACTATAGAATTATGTTATCTAGGCCTAGAACAAGCCAGAACAAACAGCTGCCGATTGGAACATAAAAGGAAGGGTATGTTTACCCTTGGTCAGAGAGTATTCATATGTCGAAAATATTTTCGTATGCTGGGCTACCAGTTCGACTTACGGAATAATATTTCTGAAACAATGTTTGGAACAACTAGAACAATCTGTAACGATAAAAAATGTTTGATTTTTGAAAAAGGTGGGGTCAGCTAAAAAAAGTTTTTCTCGTTTTATTGGAGAACTGTTTGAAATAAAATAATATCGCATTGGAAAAATATAATACAGAATTAGAACAACCTAAACAATTTTCAAAAATATAATTTTCAAAAAAGGTGAAGCTAACTTCATGTACACTGATCTGATATATCTTCAGTCATATGAAATTGTTTGATATATCGTGTTCCTCTGTAACAAAAAATGAAATTTACTCCAAAAGAGTATACTGATATGATTAGTGCACTGATATGAGTTAGTGCATGTTGAAGATGAGGAAAGGAACTTATGTGTTGACTCATCTCATGCAATCAGTTGATTGTTTTTGCCGCGAGTATTCAGAAATAAGTCATTTATCTTGTTCATTGCTTTTACTAGGTGCTCAACTAAGTTTCCGGGTTTCACACATGGATGGCGTTAACGACACATGTAGTCGACATACATGTCTAAAGTTATGTTTTTTTATAGCTTGGACAACTGTTAACAATAACCAGTCGTAATACCAACATATATCGCAACGCAAAAATATATTTTCGAATAACGAAGATGTCGAGTTTTGTGCCAAATAAACAGCATTTGCGGGAAGCTTAACTTTTCTGCTTTAACTTGAAAAAAAGTGCAGCTGAAGCACATCATTTGCTTGAGGAGGCCTACGGCAACCATGCACCATCGAAAACTACCTGTGAAGATTGGTTTAAACGCTTCAGAAGTGGCGATTTCGACACTGAAGACAAGAAGCGCTCCGGAAGACCAAAAACAATTGAGGACGCCGATTTGCAAGCGTCATTGGATGAAGATGATACGCAAACACAAGATCAACTTGTGGAGGCATTAAACATGACTCGCTAAGATATTTCCAAACGTTTACATGCCATGGGAAAAATTCAAAAGGAAGGAAAATGGGTACCGCATGAGTTGACTGAGAGACAGATGAAAAATCGAAGAGCCACTTCCGAAATTTTGCTTTTGCGGCATGAAAGAAAGAGTTTCCTGCATCGAATTGTTACTGGCGATGAGAAGTGGATATATTTCGAGAATCCCAAACGCAAAATATCGTGGCTTTCACCTGGTGAAGCATCAACATCGACGGCACGGCCAAATCACTTCGGAAAGAAGATAATGCTCTGCGTTTGGTGGGACCAGAAAGGAATCGTGTACTATGAGCTACTGAAAAGAAGCCGGGCGAAACTATCAATGGGCATCGCTACCGACAACAACTGATCAATTTGAACCATGCATTGCTCGAGAAACGGCCAGAATAGGACACGAGACATGAACGAGTGATATTGCAGCATGATAATGCTCCGCTTGCCATCGCACTTTCATCGTCCAGGACACCATGAAAACGCTGAAATGGGATCTGCTATCGCACCCGCCGTATTCGGCAGATCTGGTCCCTTCCGATTATCACTTGTTCCGGTCGATGGCGCATGGCTTGGCTGGGCAACATTTGGCCAATTTCGGAGAAGTGCAAAATTGGTTGGATGAAAGGTTTCGGTCCAAAGACGCGTCGTTTCATCGTCGCGGTATTCATGTATTGCCAAAGAGATGGTAAAAATGTAGCTAGCGAGGGACGATACTTTGAATAAACCATTTTTTGTATTTCTCTTGAAATTTTCCATTTTTCATTGATCAAAAAAACCTGGAAACTTAGTTGCGCACCTAGTATACTTCTTTCGAGGTCTACCGTTTCCTGTGCGCTCAGATATTTTAATTAATAACTCAATAATTATTACAATTCTTAGAAAATTTTTTTATGACTTATTGTTCAATTTCACCTATTCTATCTGGTTGGTACAAACTGGTTGGTCCAAAATTTCTCAGACATTGTGTAATTATATGTGTGTATGTATGTATACAGGGTGTTTCTGAATGGTCTGTACAAACTATCAAGGTATATTCCAGGAATCAAAACAAGCAGAAAATGTTATATGAACATGGGGTCGAAAACGTTTGCTTAAAAAGTTATGACGATTCGAAATTTTCCTGCAGTAGAAGAAGAATTACGACAATTCAAAGAACCGTCTTAAGAAAAATATACTCTTTTCAACATCAGATTCGAACAGTTCTTGAACAGTTCTTAAAGCACCATTGTTGGCTGTTACTGGCCTGAATTGCCCAATTTCTCATAATCGCCAATTAACTGCTGAACATTTGGTTTGGAATTCGACGGCATGGGGTTTCTTGCTATATTCGAGCTTTTCATTTGCTTTTTTGTTTTGTTTTGTTTTGAAGTAAGACTATGTAATTTGACGTGATAAGTTCTTTAGTTATTAGAAAATTTCAAAACATTGTAACTCCAAAAGCAAGCATTTCAGTTGAAAGTATTCTGCAAAGCTCGTTTGTAAGCCTATTTTAAAAGCATGAATGAATATTCATTTGAAGAATTGGCGGATATCTATCTGATGTATGACCGTGCCGATGGAAATGGATTCTCTTCGTCAGCAGATCCTGGATAGCTTCGACATCATCCGTAATATACTTGGTATTTTCCAACGGGTTCGCCAATCAATACGGCGACGTGCACAGGCTTCCTTGGAATCTAACGGAGGTCATTTTGAGCATTTGCTGTAGCAAGTGTATTGTCTTATTATATCTGTAGAAATAAATAAATACAGTTTGCAACTCCTATACGATTTAACGTTATAATTTCTTCTACTGCAGGAAAACTTCAATATAAATAAGTATATATATATATATATATATTGGGGACTTGAATAAGTTCTCGCTGTTTTCCGACAGATGGTATTATTTTAGCCTTTTTGCATCGGGCAATACTACAGCCAACTTCATCGTGAAGCTCCACCATTAGGCTCGAAGTGACAGTATATGTTATTCCGCCGAAGCGTAAACAACATATTTTTTCATAGTGTTAAACATGTCGAATTTCGTGCCAAAAAAGAGTATTTGCGGGGAATTTTACTGCATTACTTTTCTAAAAAAAAATCTGCAGCTGAAGCACATAGAATTCTTGTGGAGACTTACGGCGACCATTCTCTGTCAGAAACAACATGCAGAGATTGGTTTAGACGCTTTAAAAATAATGATTTTGATGTTGAAGATAAAGAATGCTCTGGCGCACCGAAAAAGTTCGAAGACGAAGAATTGGAAGCATTACTCGATGAAGACTCATGTCAAACGTAAAATGAACTTGCAGAATTATTAGGAGTTGATCACACAACAGTTACCAAACATTTAAAAGCATTAGGAATGATTCAAAAGCAAGGAAATTGAGTGACGTACGAATTGAAACCGTGAGACGTCGAACGGCGTTTTTTTACGTGTGAACAGCTGCTCCAACGGCAGAAAAGGAAAGATTTTTTGCATCGTATCGTGACTGGCGATGAAAAGTGGATACACTACGATAACCCAAAACGTAGAAAATCGTGGGGTAAGCCCGGCCATGCATCAACATCGACGGCAAAGCCGAATATCCATGGTTCCAAGCTTATGCTCTGTATTTGGTGAGATCAGCTGGGTGTAATATATTATGAGCTCCTCAAACCCAACGAAACCATCACGGGAGATCGGTATCGACTACAATTGATGCGTTTGAGCCGAGCATTGAAGGAAAAATGGCCGCAATACGAGGAGAGACACGACAAAGTAATTTTGCAGTATGACAACGCCATATTCATATGACATTTTCTGCTTGTTTTGATCCCTGGAACATATCCTGAAAGTTTGTACAGACCATTCAGAAATACCCTGTATGTATGCGTGTATATATAGGGTGTTTCAAAACAATAGTACTAGAGCTCATAGGCACGTAGAATGGATTAAGACGAATAAAAAAGTTCCATACTGTTTTGCTATATTCGCAATAATTATCGAGTTTTTAATTATAGAAATCTGATGAGTAATGGTGCATCGAAATGGATGATTGGAAAGATGTTGCAGCCATCTCGGCAAGAACGCAGCCAGTTGATCTAACAACTATTATCGGCGTGCAACGAAATGTAGGAACAACGAAATAAGACTAATGCATAGTCGAATAGGGATGCGTTGTCCTTGTCTTCTCTGCGCGCCGGCAACAATTCTTTCCTGGCAAAAATTCCTCAAAATGTATGGGACTTTTTTGTTTAACTTAACCCGCTCACATTCCCACGAGTTTTGGTACTAGGGGAACGCTTTGTATATATACAGGATTTCTCATAAATCAGTATGAGGAATTTATGGAAATATAAACGGTAGTAACAAGCAAATCGTCGGAACCGTCTCTCACCGATTTTAATGGGCTTTGGATATGTTGTAGAGCAACAAAAAATATTAGATACGTATTTTTTTATTGGCGTATCTCAAACTAAAGAGGGTGAAACAATCCCTAAAAAAACCTAACATTTTCATTTTTTGCGAATATCTTCTAAAGTACGAGATATATGAAAAGATGTTTCCTACTAAAAGTTTTTTAGTATTTTATACTGTTTGCAACAGCATATTCAAATTTTTCAAAAATGTCAAAATTTTCAACCTTCTTCCCCCTATTCCTTTAATTTCGCAAAATTTAAAAATTTCATGAGGACAAAAAAAATTAAAGAGCATATGATGCCGACTCCATCCATAAACAGGGTGTCCCATTTTAATGTCCCACCCCAAATAACTCTTCAGTATTGAAGTTTCAAGGAAAACGATCTGAATAAAAGTTGTATGGATTTAAATGAGCTACCTTATGATGACCCTAACTTTGACCTTGATCTCTATTTCCAAGGTCATTTGAAGGTCAACTTGCGTTTTTTAAGCAACAACCCTTATTTTTTATTACACTGTTTTTTTCTATTAGTTAATTTGAACAACTTTTGTCTAAACATTTTTTTATTTGTCTAATATTTCTTGAGATATTTGAGGAAAACTTGATAATTTTTCCATATTTAACTTACGATATCTCGCTAACTATTTGTCGGAAGAAAAAGTGGTACTAGACTTTCTTGCTTTACTTAGTCTCAAGAATATATTGTTACAATAGCGCCATGATTTTTGTTAATTTGATAATTTTTAAATTTCCAAAAATCAGTAAGTTAACAAAAGTTAAGGCGCTATTGTAACAATATATTCTTGAGACTAAATAAAGTAAGAAAGTCTAGTACCACTTTTTCTTTCGGCAAATAGTTAGCGAGATATCGTAAGTTAAATATTGAAAAAGTTATCAAGTTTTCCTCAAATATCTCAAAAAATATTAGACAAATAAAAAAATATTTTAGACAAAAGTTTTTCAAATTAACTAGTAAAAAAAAACAGTGTAATAAAAAATAAGGGTTCCCGTTTAAAAAACGCAAGTTGACCTTCAAATGACCTTGAAAATAGAGGTCAAGGTCAAAGTCTGGGTCATCATAAGGTAGCTCATTTAAATCCCTATAACTTTTATTCAGATCATTTTCCTTGAAACTTCCATACGGAAGAGTTATTTGGGGTAGGACATTAAAATGGGACACCCTGTATAATAATATAATATGATCATGATTAATTTTTAGAAAAACGAGATAATATTATCACTATAGGAGCCGTGTTGTAGATGGGTGTTGTGTTATACCACGAGCTTGCCACCGTCCGCCGACGGGGGGATCGCGCGGGAAAGATAGGCCTTGGCCTGCCCCCCCCCCCCCCGCGACGGTAAGGGACGGAAAGGGGAGTGGGTGTTCCGTTTTGGGACGGGCCCCACTCTCCGTCACCCTCGATAACGAGGGGGGTCAGGAGAGAGGGCGGATGTCCTTTCTCTCCTGAATTGGACCAGGATGGCTGATTCGACCGGGGCGCGCCCCTCCGAAGAAAGATTGCGGCATTTGGGCGATCCATTAGAGCCTCAGGGTCGGGGTGTCGGGGAGAGAATACCAGCGTAGTTCCTCCGACTTCCCCACTCCGGCTCGCCTGGCAGGCATCCCGGGGAGGTTTTAGCCGGTAAGAGTCCGGCATAACCCTGCCCCCTTCTAAGGGGGGCGAGGTATCCATGAAAATTTCCCGACCGTTAACAAAAAAAGGTGTTGTGCTATTTCTTTTCAGTTGTACTGTACTCAATAACTGTCTCTTACACATATTTCCTTATACCACAATATGCAAAGGAATTAATCTTAATGATACAATATATGACTTATTATACGAAATAAAGATATTAGATAGAAGAACGTGCATAACAAGGTGGATCATTTAAGTTGATAATGCGAAATATCTAAAAAACGAAGCTTTAGAGAAAGAAATGTTTCAAATAAATGTTGTATGGTTTAAAGAGGGACGTACAATAGTGCCTTTAATTTAACTTTGAAACGTGTATTTAAGCTCAGATAAGGGTCAACTAATTTTTAAAAATGGAGAGCTTAATTTTTTATTATATCTTTTCTTTCTACCAATTAATTTTAATAACTTCTATATGGAACATTTTTTTATTTGCCCAATGTTTTTAAAATATTTAAGGAAATTTTGGTAACTTTTTAAATATTTAGCTTATGATATCTCGCTATTTATCGGAAGAAAAAATAGTATTAGACTTTTTTGTTCTATTTGGTCTCAAGAATATATTGTTACAATATTGCCCTAACTTTTATTAACTTGTTGACTTTTGAAAATTTCAAAATTATCAAATTAAAAAAAGTCAGGGCGCTATTGTAACAACATATTCCCGAGACCAAGTGCAGTAAAAAAGTCTAGTATCACTTTTCCTTCCGACAAATAGCGAGATATCATAAGCTAAATATTGGAAAAGTTACCAAGTTTTCCTTAAATATCTCAAAAAATATTAGGCAATTAAAAAAACTCTCCATATAAAAGTTATTCAAATTAATTGGTAGAAAAAGAAGATTTTAAAAAAGTTGAGCTTTCTATTTTAAGAAATTAAATTGACCTTCATCTGACTTTAAATTTACGTTTCATGGTCAAACCAAGGGCACTACATCCCTCTTTAAACTATACAACTTTTGTTTCAAACATTTCTTTCTCCAAAGCTTCGTTTTTGAGATATTTCGCATTATCAACTGAAACAGTTCACCCTGTATATGCACGTTTATCTATCTAACATCTTTATTTCGTGTAATAATTTGCATATTGTGTCATTAAGATTAATTCTCTTGCATATTATATGAAAGAATATTCATAAAAGACAATTATTGAATGCAGTGCAACTGAAAAGAAATAACACAACATCTATCTACAGCGTGGCGCCTATAGTACGATATCATCACGTTTTTCTAAAAATTAATCATAACCATATTGTATTATTATTATGTATGGATGGATTCGGCATCAAATGCTCTTTAATTTTTGTCTGCATAAAATTTTTAAATTTTGCAAAATTAAAGGGATAGTGGGAAGTTGTTGACAATGTTGACACTTTTAAAAAATCTGAATATACCGTTGCAAATAGTATAAAATACTGTAAAACTTTTGTAGGAAACATTTTTTCATATACCTCGTTTTTTCACATACCTTGTACTTTAGAAGATATTCGCAAAAAATGAACATGTTAGTTTTTTTTCGGGGTTGTTTCACCCTCTAAACCTTGAGATACGCCGATATAAAAATGCGTATCTAATATTATTTGTTGCTTTACAAATTATCTAAAACCCATCAAAATCGGTGAGAAATAGTTTCGACGGTTTCCTTGTTAATCAGTTCTATGCTTCCATTGGTTTCTATGCCTGAATTATCAAATATCCTATGTGTGCATGCATGTGCCCAAATAGCCAAACCTGCTAAAGTAGATTTTGTACAAAGTCTGTTAATAGTGTTTGTTAATAGAAAAACGACAGGTTGTACATAAAATACGTTAAACCGGCGTTGACAGCAAATTGGCAGCAAAATGCGCGCAAACTGCCGCTCAATTTGCTGTCAGAGTCTGTTAGCAAGCTCTATCAGCAGTCTAACGACAGATTAGGGACGCAAATGTCTATAGATCTGTCGACAGATTCTGCTCGATCCATCGCTAACCTAACGTCAGCCTGCGTACAGATTGCTCACTGGGTAATTAATTTTAAATAAATCTTGTTATTACGCAGTGTTTATATATTACATCATATTAACGAAAATTAACCGATTAACGCCCAAAAGTCCTAAAATATTAGCCTTACTTTGCAATTGTATTTTATATAGAGAAACATATTATATAAGGTTGAAATAGCATTTCCTTATGTTTTCGGGGTCGTTCTACAAGATTTCAGCATCAGAATTCGTTTAGATTCACAATAAAATTCAATATGGCTGAATTTTTTAAAAAAAGTCGTGAAAAATCGACAATTTTATTTTTTATAAGCTTGATTTCGTATCAAAAACGTTACTTTGGTACAGATACAAGTGTCACATTTTATCTAAAAAATGTTGGACTTTCAAGGTATGCATTGGTGAAAATGTGAATTCAAGATGGCAGGCCTCAAAATGACGGTTTGAGCGAGAAAAACTTAAAAAATAATGTATTTTTAGAATAACTTCGTAAAATCCTAGTATTTAGAATCAATTTAGTATCCAGGGTACTAATTTTAGGATATTTGCTAACAACTAATTCATATTAGAGAATTTCAAAATGGCGGATTCAAGATAGCGACTAAAAGGCACGAATAATCGTGGAAATTTCCAAATTTTCATGAATTTTCTTCTATTATTTTCATATTCATGAATTATTTCCGAGACGTACACTTAGAAGCAGGTATGGTGTTCCTCAGCGATGTCGTATACGCCTGTAAAACAATTGAAAGCAATGACAGGCATATACGCATACGCATATGGGCGAACTGTACAGCGCGAGAGAAGCGAAGAAGGAGAAATGGTGGGAGACGTTC